>NC_135829.1:2393761-2491261 GCF_964213995.1 Mustelus asterias | reverse complement strand
ATCTGGGGATCAGGCTGGGAGCTGGATCACCGCCCGCCCGCCCTCCCTCCCTCCCCCACACACACACACACACACACTCTCTCTCTCTCACTCTCTCACTCTCACTCTCTCACTCTCACTCTCACTCTCTCTCTCTCTCTCTCTCACTCTCTCACTCACTCTCACTCTCTCTCTATCACTCTCTCACTCACTCTCACTCACTCACTCACTCACTCACTCACTCACTCACACACACTCTCACTCACTCACTCACTCACACACACTCTCATTCACTCACTCACTCACTCACTCTCTCACTCACTCACTCACTCTCTCACTCACTCACTCACTCACTCACACACACTCTCACTCACTCACACACACTCTCACTCACAGGTCACGGGCATTCAGCCTCTGATCTCCGGGTAAGCGTTCTCCAAGGCGGCCTTCACGACACATGACAGCGCAGAGTCGCTGAGCAGAGACTGATAGCCAAGTTCCGCACACATGAGGACGGCCTAAACCGGGATCTTGGGTTCATGTCACACTATCTGTAACCCCCACAACTTGCCTGGGCTTGCAAAATCTCACTAACTGTCCTGGCTGGAGACAATTCACATCTCTTCAACCTGTGTTTAATGCTCTCTCCACTCACATTGTCTGTACCTTTAAGACTTGATTACCTGTAAAGACTCGCATTCCAACCATTATTCTGTAAATTGAGTTTGTGTCTTTATATGCCCTGTTTGTGAACAGAACTCCCACTCACCTGACAAAGGAGCAGCGCTCCGAAAGCTAGTGGCTTTTGCTACCAAATAAACCTGTTGGACTTTAACCTGGTGTTGTGAGACTTCTTACTGTGAGTACAGAAACTCAACAACCTCCTGATGTGGAGATGCCGGCGTTGGACTGGGATAGGCACAGTGAGAAGTTTCACAACACCAGGTTAAAGTCATAAAGTTATAGAGGTTTACAGCACAGAAACAGGCCCTTCAGCCCAACTTGTCCATGCCGCCCTTTTTTTTTCAAAACCCCTAAGCTAATCCCAATTGCCCGCATTTGGCCCATATCCCTCTATACCCATCGTACCCATGTAACTGTCTAAATGCTTTTTAAAAGACAAAATTGTACCCGCCTCTACTGCTACCTCTGGCAGCTTGTTCCAGACACTCACCACCCTCTGTGTGAAAAAATTGCCCCTCTGGACACTTTTGTATCTCTCCCCTCTCACCTTAAACCTATGCTATCTAGTTTTAGACTCCCCTACCTTTAGGAAAAGATATTGACGATCTAGCTGATCTGTGCCCCTGATTATTTTATAGTCCAACAGGCTTATTTGGAGCTTTCGGAGCTCTGTCCCTTCATCAAGTGAGTCAACAATCTCACACACCGGACTGGTAAACGATCCCCACACTCGGTACAGAGCAGGACGGTGAGGCAGATCCACGTCATCGACTCGGCAACTTTTACTCAGAGGGGCAGCAGAGCTGTAGTTCCGACACACACACTGCACGCTGCTGCTCTCTATCCTGGTTCCTTGCTCATTCGAATATTCCCTCAAAGTGATATCACAACATCCCCTTTTTTCCGAGACTTACATGAAGAGTATTCACAGCTGGAAAACTATTTGTACCAATGACAGATCTCTGTTTCAGAGGTTAAGAGTCGATATGATGAATGGGCGCCTTGTTAATCGCCCCGCGTGTCTTGGCAAAATGACTTTACTGAGATCTAGACTGTTCATAGAATCATAGAATCCCTACAGTGCAGAAGGAGGCCATTCGGCCCATCGAGTCTGTACCGACCACAATCCCACCCAGGTCCTATCCTCGTAACCCCACATATTTACCCTGCTAATCCCCCTGACACTAAGGGGCAATTTAACATGGCCAATCACCCTAACCCGCACATCTTTGGACGGTGGGAGGAAACCAAAGTCCAAAGATGTGTGGGTTAGGTTGATTGGCCAGGTTAAAAATTGCCCCTTAGAGTCCTGGGATGCGTAGGTTAGAGGGATTAGCGGGTAAATATGTGGGGATAGGTAGGGCCTGGGTGGGATTGTGGTCGGTGCAGACTCGATGGGCCGAATGGCCTCCTTCTGCACTGTAGGGTTTCTATGATTCTATGAAACCGGAGCACCCAGAGGAAACCCACGCAGACACGGGGAGAATGTGCAAACTGCACACAGACAGTGACCCAAGCCAGGAATCGAACCCGGGTCCCTAGCGCTGTGAGGCAGCAGTGCTAACCACTGTGCCACCGTGCCGCCCCTTTTAGCTGAGGTGTTCTTGCCTTGGAGTTGTTTTGGGGTCTCTGGTGTTATCGGAGCGCTGGCTGTTTTCCTGCCACACTGTCACTTTCGGGATGTTTTGAGGTAGAGTTGGAGTGCTGGGTCTGATACAGAGGTACAATTCCCTTAACTGGCTTCATTTTCTGCTGAATGACACTTCATTCAGTGCCGTGGCCTCACGGGATCTAGGCTCACTGCACACCTTGTACAGGCGCCCAGTTTCCCTGGGTAGGATGTCCGATCCAAACTGTCTGTCCCGTGTGCAGACTGGACAGCCTGCGCCTGGAAGTCAGCTGGAAGTCAGCCGTGTGCTGTCCCTTGAGTTTCTGAAATTCCTCCTGCATCTCTGAGAGCCGGGACAGGCTCTCCGAACCTGCCTTCCAAATCTCTCCTGCTGATGGGAAGCCCATATCTAAAGATACTGCTCTCAACATGGTCAGATTCTAATCAGTGCCTCTGCTTTAGCACCTCTGAATCATTCACACAGCAGGAGTTGCTGGACTGGGCGAGTGTGCCAAGGTGTCACAAGGTCCTTGCCTCTTTAAGCACATGTGTCTCCAAAAGGTCTGCGAGTGAATCGTGGCCCATTGTCCAATAAGATCTCCTTAGATGTACCAAACAAACTGAATGTTGCACTCACTACACTGTACACTCATGTACACAGGGGTAGCACGGTGGCACAGTGGGTTAGCACTGCTCCCTCACAGCGCCAGGGACCCGGGTTCGATTCCCGGTTTGGGTCACTGTCTGTGTGCACGTTCTCCCCGTGTCTGTGTGGGCTTCCTCCGGGTGCTCCGGTTTCCTCCCACAGTCTGAAAGACGTGCGGGTTAGAATACATTGGCCGTGCTAAATTCTCCCTCAGTGTTACCCGAACAGGTGCCGGAGTGTGTGGCGACTAGGGGATTTTCACAGTAACTTCATTGCAGTGTTAATGTAAAACTACTTGTGACTAATAACTTAATTTTACTTTACTCATGATCTCCATAGACACACTTGAGGAATCCTCCTGATGATTGGAACCTTGGAAAAGTAATCAATGACAGGGAGAAAGTCATTGCCATGGATGTGTTGTGGTTTTAGACTAAGGATGGAATGTCCTGAGGGGGGAGAGGTTCTCTTCACTGATGTACTTGCTGACTCTGGCGTGCTTTGCACATCCTCACTGCCTTCTCAATGTCAATATTGACCCGTGGCCAATAGGCAGATGTGCTTGCCAGCCACCTTTCTGGCTCTATATCGTCCAACACTAAGCTTCTCCTGTTTGCGCTCAATGTGATGGAGTTGCGCTTTCTCAGAGATGTTGTACAGCTGCACCTCCTGAACTTTCCTGTCGGGTTGAATCTGTCTGCCTGTATAAAGTTAACATTTAAAGTTTATCTATTAGTGTCACAAGTTGGCTTACATTAACACTGCAATGAAGTTACTGTGAAAATCCCCAGCGCCTGTTCGGGTACACTGAGGGAGAATTTAGCATGGCTAATGCACCCTAACCAGCACGTCTTTCAGACTGTGGGAGGAAACCGGAGCACCCGGAGGAAACCCACGCAGACACGGGGAGAACGTGCAAACTCCGCACAGACAGTGACCCAAGCCGGGAATCGAACCCGGGTCCCTGGCGCTGAGAGGCAGCAGTGCTAACCCCTGTGCCACCGTGCCAATGTATTTGTTGTAGTTCATGGACTGACTCATTGCGATAATGCTTGGTCCCTCCTGTCCCAGTCGGTCTCTTGGTGATCTGTATGTTCTCAATCCTGGGTTCCGTACGTGTCAGTAACGCTGGTCCACTCGTGGTTTCTATGGAAACTTGCATTGTCCGTGTAGCGATGCAGTCACTGGGTGGCCCATTGGACACAGTGAGTTGAGTGTGTCATTGACCAGATATTTGAGGATTCTGACGGGTAAGACATCGGCACTCACTCCCCAGTCCATTTTGGTTTGAGCAATGACGATGATGCTGACAGGTGGTGGAAGCCTCTAACTGTTGGACTTCATCCACACGTAAGAACATCAGAACGAGGAGCGGGAGGAGGCCATTCAGCCCCTCAAGCCTGTTCCGCCATTCAATACCATCGTGGCTGATCTCACCTTGGCCTCAACTCCACTTTCCTTCCCGTTCACCAGAACCCTTCAACCCATCATTAATTAAAAATCTGTCTATCTCCTCCCGAAACGTCCCGACATCCACTGCACTCTGGAGGAGTGAATTCCGCAGATTCAACACCCTCTGAGAGAAGTAGTTTCTGTTCATCTCTGTTTTAAATCTGCCACCTCTTCTCCCAAAACTATGACCTCTTGTTCCAGATTTCCCCACAAGAGGAAACATCCTCTCCACATCTACTTTATCCATACCTTTTATCACCTTATACACTCAATTAGATCTCCCCTCATTCTTCTAAACTCTAAAGAGTATGGGTCTAAACTGTTCAATCTCTCCTCATACGTCAACCCTTTCATCCCTGGAATCAATCTGGTGAAACTCCTCTGAACTGCCTCCAATGCCACCACATCCTTCCTCAAATCAGGAGCCAAAAACTAGACAATATTCCAGGTGTGATCTCACTAATGCCTTGGGTCACTGTCTGTGTGGAGTCTGCACATTCTCCCCGTGTCTGTGTGGGTTTCCTCCGGGTGCTCCGGTTTCCTCCCACACTCCAAAGATGTGCGGGTTAGGTGGATTGGCCATGCTAAATTGTCCCTCAGTGTCAGGGGGGAACTAGCTAGGGTAAATGCATGGGGTTATGGGGATAGGACCTGGGTGGGATTGTGGTCGGGGCAGACTCGATGGGCTGAATGGCCTCCTTCTGCACTGTAGGGATTCTATGATTCTATGAGGACTGGTTACATATACATAGATTTGGTTTATTTGAAGAAACGGAACAGGCTGGCGTGGCAGACAGATCGAATTTATAGAGTCAGCAACTCTTACCCACAGGGACAATGAGAAGTCCCACAACACCAGGGTAAAGTCCAATGGGTTTGTTTGGAATCACGAGCTGTCAGATCCCTGCTCCCTCCTCACCCCAGTCCAACGCCGGAATCTCCACATCAACGACTCACAAGGACAGCAAAGCTGCGATTCCCACACACTCCGAGCTGCTCGAATTCCATTGGGTGCAGCTACCAGGGGTAAGCAGTGGCGGGATGGCTTCGTGATTGGGCAGTAACCCAGAGACCCAGGTTAATGTTCTGGGGGGGACCCGGGTTCGAATCCCGCCACGGCAGATGTTGTAAGTTGAATTCAATAAAAAAGATCTGGAATTAAGAATCCGCTGATGACCATGGAACCGTTGTCGCTTGTGGGAAAAACCCATCTGGTTCACTGATGTCTTTTCGGGAAAAAGAAGGAAATCTGCCGCCCTTACCGGGTCTGGCCTACATGTGACTCCAGAGCCGCAGCAATGTGACATCATCTGCCCCCAGAAATGCCAAGTAAGCCACTCAGTTCAGGGGCAATTAGGGATGGGCACAAAATGCTGGGGCGGCACGGTGGCACAGTGGTTAGCACTGCTGCTTCACAGCTCCAGGGTCCCGGGTTCGATTCCCGGCTCGGGTCACTGTCTGTGTGGAGTTTGCACATTCTCCTCGTGTCTGCGTGGGTTTCCTCCGGGTGCTCCGGTTTCCTCCCACAGTCCAAAGATGTGCGAGTTAGGTTGATTGGCCAGGTTAAAAATTGCCCCTTAGAGTCCTGAGATGCGTTGGTTAGAGGGATTAGTGGGTAAATATGTGGGGGTAGGGGCTGGGTGGGATTGTGGTCGGTGCAGACTCGATGGGCCGAATGGCCTCCTTCTGCACTGTAGGGATTCTATGATTTCTATGATGGTCCAGGCAGCGACGCCCACAATCCCTGAACGACTACAAATAAACCCCGCCTACTTTCCCATTGGCATATTTCCTGAAAGTGATATTACAACAGATCCCAGATTCTGTCCCCAGACTCTTCTGAAGAAGTTAGTGCAGTCTTGGACAGCACTGCAGTCTACAGTTCAAATCCATGTGCCTGAACATTGCTAAATCTGTGCAGATTTCAGACTCGATGTTAAAGCAAGACCCTGTGTGACTGTGTGGGTGAGGGCGTAAAAGATCCCAGGACAGTATTGCGCCAGTGATGGGGGAGCTCCCCCAGTGTACTCACCAATATTTGTTCCTCAATCAACAAGATTCACAATGATTCCCCAGTGCTGCGTTAGGTGCCCGGGGAGGGAGTGAAGGTGAACTGGGCAAAGCGGGCAGCCCAGAACAGGAATACAGGCCAGGTCACCGAGAGCAACCATTCCCCTCCAAACTTCACACCCAATCCACACTCATTAACTAGTCAGCACAAGAGATTATTGCAATCACTAACTGGGTTAGTGCCGGTGATTATTGTTAACGGGGTCAGTGCCGGTGATTATTGTTAACCGGGTCAGTGCCGGTGATTATTGTTAACCGGGTCAGTGCCGGTGATTATTGTTAACTGGGTTAGTGCCGGTGATTATTGTTAACCGGGTCAGTGCCGGTGATTATTGTTAACCGGGTCAGTGCCGGTGATTATTGTTAACTGGGTTAGTGCCGGTGATTATTGTTAACGGGGTCAGTGCCGGTGATTATTGTTAACGGGGTTAGTGCCGGTGATTATTGTTAACCGGGTCAGTGCCGGTGATTATTGTTAACTGGGTTAGTGCCGGTGATTATTGTTAACCGGGTCAGTGCCGGTGATTATTGTTAACGGGGTCAGTGCCGGTGATTATTGTTAACGGGGTTAGTGCCTGTGATTATTGTTAACGGGGTTAGTGCCGGTGATTATTGTTAACGGGGTCAGTGCCGGTGATTATTGTTAACGAGGTTAGTGCCGGTGATTATTGTTAACGGGGTCAGTGCCGGTGATTATTGTTAACGGGGTTAGTGCCGGTGATTATTGTTAACAGGGTCAGTGCCGGTGATTATTGTTAACGCGGTTAGTGCCGGTGATTATTGTTAACGGGGTTAGTGCCGGTGATTATTGTTAACAGGGTCAGTGCCGGTGATTATTGTTAACGCGGTTAGTGCCGGTGATTATTGTTAACGGGGTTAGTGCCGGTGATTATTGTTAACGGGGTTAGTGCCGGTGATTATTGTTAACGGGGTTAGTGCCGGTGATTATTGTTAACGGGGTTAGTGCCGGTGATTATTGTTAACGGGGTCAGTGCCGGTGATTATTGTTAACGGGGTTAGTGCCGGTGATTATTGTTAACGGGGTTAGTGCCGGTGAGTATTGTTAACGGGGTTAGTGCCGGTGATTATTGTTAACGGGGTTAGTGCCGGTGAGTATTGTTAACGGGGTTAGTGCCGGTGATTATTGTTAACGGGGTCAGTGCCGGTGATTATTGTTAACGGGGTGAGTGCCGGTGATTATTGTTAACGGGGTTAGTGCCGGTGATTATTGTTAACGGGGTTAGTGCCGGTGATTATTGTTAACGGGGTTAGTGCCGGTGAGTATTGTTAACGGGGTTAGTGCCGGTGATTATTGTTAACGGGGTTAGTGCCGGTGATTATTGTTAACGGGGTCAGTGCCGGTGATTATTGTTAACGGGGTCAGTGCCGGTGATTATTGTTAACGGGGTTAGTGCCGGTGATTATTGTTAACGGGGTTAGTGCCGGTGAGTATTGTTAACGGGGTTAGTGCCGGTGATTATTGTTAACGGGGTTAGTGCCGGTGATTATTGTTAACGGGGTTAGTGCCGGTGAGTATTGTTAACGGGGTTAGTGCCGGTGATTATTGTTAACGGGGTCAGTGCCGGTGATTATTGTTAACGGGGTTAGTGCCGGTGAGTATTGTTAACGGGGTTAGTGCCGGTGATTATTGTTAACGGGGTCAGTGCCGGTGATTATTGTTAACGGGGTCAGTGCCGGTGATTATTGTTAACGGGGTTAGTGCCGGTGATTATTGTTAACTGGGTTAGTGCCGGTGATTATTGTTAATGGGGTCAGTGCCGGTGATTATTGTTAACGGGGTCAGTGCCGGTGATTATTGTTAACAGGGTCAGTGCCGGTGATTATTGTTAACGAGGTTTGTGCCGGTGATTATTGTTAACGCGGTTAGTGCCGGTGATTATTGCTAATGGGGTCAGTGCCGGTGATTATTGTTAACTGGGTTAGTGCCGGTGATTATTGTTAACTGGGTCAGCGCCGGTGATTATTGTTAACAAGGTTAGTGCCGGTGATTATTGTTAACGGGGTTAGTGCCGGTGATTATTGTTAACGCGGTTAGTGCCGGTGATTGTTGTTAACCGGGTCAGTGCCGGTGATTATTGTTAACTGGGTTAGTGCCGGTGATTAGTGTTAACGGGGTCAGTGCCGGTGATTATTGTTAACGAGGTCAGTGCCGGTGATTATTGTTAACAAGGTTAGTGCCGGTGATTATTGTTAACGGGGTCAGTGCCGGTGATTATTGTTAACGGGGTCAGTGCCGGTGATTATTGTTAACGAGGTTAGTGCCGGTGATTATTGTTAACGGGGTTAGTACCGGTGAATATGGTTAACGGGGTCAGTGCCGGTGATTATTGTTAACGGGGTTAGTGCCGGTGATTATTGTTAACAGGGTCAGTGCCGGTGATTATTGTTAACGGGGTTAGTACCGGTGAATATTGTTAACGGGGTCAGTGCCGGTGATTATTGTTAACGAGGTTAGTGCCGGTGATTATTGTTAACGGGGTTAGTGCCGGAGATTATTGTTAACGGGGTTAGTGCCGGTGATTATTGTTAACGGGGTCAGTGCCGGTGATTATTGTTAACGGGGTTAGTGCCGGTGATTATTGTTAACGGGGTTAGTGCCGGTGAGTATTGTTAACGGGGTTAGTGCCGGTGATTATTGTTAACGGGGTTAGTGCCGGTGAGTATTGTTAACGGGGTTAGTGCCGGTGATTATTGTTAACGGGGTCAGTGCCGGTGATTATTGTTAACGGGGTGAGTGCCGGTGATTATTGTTAACGGGGTTAGTGCCGGTGATTATTGTTAACGGGGTTAGTGCCGGTGATTATTGTTAACGGGGTTAGTGCCGGTGAGTATTGTTAACGGGGTTAGTGCCGGTGATTATTGTTAACGGGGTTAGTGCCGGTGATTATTGTTAACGGGGTCAGTGCCGGTGATTATTGTTAACGGGGTCAGTGCCGGTGATTATTGTTAACGGGGTTAGTGCCGGTGATTATTGTTAACGGGGTTAGTGCCGGTGAGTATTGTTAACGGGGTTAGTGCCGGTGATTATTGTTAACGGGGTTAGTGCCGGTGATTATTGTTAACGGGGTTAGTGCCGGTGAGTATTGTTAACGGGGTTAGTGCCGGTGATTATTGTTAACGGGGTCAGTGCCGGTGATTATTGTTAACGGGGTTAGTGCCGGTGATTATTGTTAACGGGGTTAGTGCCGGTGAGTATTGTTAACGGGGTTAGTGCCGGTGATTATTGTTAACGGGGTCAGTGCCGGTGATTATTGTTAACGGGGTCAGTGCCGGTGATTATTGTTAACGGGGTTAGTGCCGGTGATTATTGTTAACTGGGTTAGTGCCGGTGATTATTGTTAATGGGGTCAGTGCCGGTGATTATTGTTAACGGGGTCAGTGCCGGTGATTATTGTTAACAGGGTCAGTGCCGGTGATTATTGTTAACGAGGTTTGTGCCGGTGATTATTGTTAACGCGGTTAGTGCCGGTGATTATTGCTAATGGGGTCAGTGCCGGTGATTATTGTTAACTGGGTTAGTGCCGGTGATTATTGTTAACTGGGTCAGCGCCGGTGATTATTGTTAACAAGGTTAGTGCCGGTGATTATTGTTAACGGGGTTAGTGCCGGTGATTATTGTTAACGCGGTTAGTGCCGGTGATTGTTGTTAACCGGGTCAGTGCCGGTGATTATTGTTAACTGGGTTAGTGCCGGTGATTAGTGTTAACGGGGTCAGTGCCGGTGATTATTGTTAACGAGGTCAGTGCCGGTGATTATTGTTAACAAGGTTAGTGCCGGTGATTATTGTTAACGGGGTCAGTGCCGGTGATTATTGTTAACGGGGTCAGTGCCGGTGATTATTGTTAACGAGGTTAGTGCCGGTGATTATTGTTAACGGGGTTAGTACCGGTGAATATGGTTAACGGGGTCAGTGCCGGTGATTATTGTTAACGGGGTTAGTGCCGGTGATTATTGTTAACAGGGTCAGTGCCGGTGATTATTGTTAACGGGGTTAGTACCGGTGAATATTGTTAACGGGGTCAGTGCCGGTGATTATTGTTAACGAGGTTAGTGCCGGTGATTATTGTTAACGGGGTTAGTGCCGGAGATTATTGTTAACGGGGTTAGTGCCGGTGATTATTGTTAACGGGGTTAGTGCCGGTGATTATTGTTAACGGGGTTAGTGCCGGTGATTATTGTTAACGGGGTTAGTACCGCTGAATATGGTTAACGGGGTCAGTGCCGGTGATTATTGTTAACGGGGTTAGTGCCGGTGATTATTGTTAACGGGGTTAGTACCGCTGAATATTGTTATCGGGGTCAGTGCCGGTGATTATTGTTAACGGGGTTAGTACCGGTGAATATGGTTAACGGGGTCAGTGCCGGTGATTATTGTTAACGGGGTTAGTACCGGTGAATACTGTTAACGGGGTCAGTGCCGGTGATTATTGTTAACGAGGTCAGTGCCGGTGATTATTGTTAACGGGGTCAGTGCCGGTGATTATTGTTAACGGGGTTAGTGCCGGTGATTAGTGTTAATGGGGTGAGTGCCGGTGATTATTGTTAACAGGGTCAGTGCCGGTGATTATTGTTAACGAGGTCAGTGCCGGAGATTATTGTTAACGGGGTCAGTGCCGGTGATTATTGTTAACGGGGTCAGTGCCGGTGATTATTGTTAACGGGGTCAGTGCCGGTGATTATTGTTAACGGGGTTAGTGCCGGTGATTATTGTTAACGAGGTCAGTGCCGGAGATTATTGTTAACGGGGTCAGTGCCGGTGATTATTGTTAACGGGGTTAGTGCCGGTGATTATTGTTAACGGAGTTAGTGCCGGTGATTATTGTTAATGGGGTCAGTGCCGGTGATTATTGTTAACGGGGTCAGTGCCGGTGATTATTGTTAACGGGGTCAGTGCCGGTGATTATTGTTAACGGGGTCAGTGCCGGTGACTATTGTTAACGGGGTTAGTGCCGGTGATTATTGTTAACGAGGTTAGTGCCGGTTATTATTGTTAACCGGGTCAGTGCCGGTGACTATTGTTAACAGGGTCAGTGCCGGTGATTATTGTTAACGGGGTTAGTGGCGGTGATTATTGTTAACGGGGTTAGTGCCGGTGATTATTGTTAACGAGGTTAGTGCCGGTGATTATTGTTACCGGGGTTAGTGCCGGTGATTATTGTTAACGGGGTTAGTGCCGGTGATTATTGTTAACGGGGTCAGTGCCGGTGATTATTGTTAACGAGGTCAGTGCCGGTGAGTATTGTTAACCAGGTCAGTGCCGGTGATTATTGTTAGCGGGGTTAGTGCCGGTGATTATTGTTAACCGGGTCAGTGCCGGTGACTATTGTTAACAGGGTCAGTGCTGGTGATTATTGTTAACGGGGTCAGTGCCGGTGATTATTGTTAACGGGGTTAGTGCCTGTGATTATTGTTAACGAGGTTAGTGCCGGTGATTATTGTTAACGGGGTTAGTGCCTGTGATTATTGTTAACGAGGTTAGTGCCGGTGATTATTGTTAACGGGGTTAGTGCCGGTGATTAGTGTTACCGGGTCAGTGCCGGTGATTAGTGTTACCGGGTCAGTGCCGGTGATTATTGTTAACGGGGTTAGTGCCGGTGATTATTGTTAACGGGGTCAGTGCCTGTGATTATTGTTAACGAGGTTAGTGCCGGTGATTATTGTTAACGGGGTCAGTGCCTGTGATTATTGTTAACGAGGTTAGTGCCGGTGATTATTGTTAACGGGGTTAGTGCCGGTGATTAGTGTTACCGGGTCAGTGCCGGTGATTATTGTTAACGGGGTTAGTGCCGGTGATTATTGTTAACCGGGTCAGTGCCGGTGATTATTGTTAACGGGGTTAGTGCCGGTGATTATTGTTAACGAGGTTAGTGCCGGTGATTATTGTTAACGGGGTCAGTGCCGGTGATTATTTAAGGGGGTCAGTGCCGGTGATTATTGTTAACGAGGTTAGTGCCGGTGATTATTGTTAACGGGGTCAGTGCCGGTGATTATTTAAGGGGGTCAGTGCCGGTGATTATTGTTAACGAGGTAAGTGCCGGTGATTATTGTTAACGAGGTTAGTGCCGGTGATTATTGTTAACGAGGTCAGTGCCGGTGATTATTGTTAACGGGGTCAGTGCCGGTGATTATTGTTAACGAGGTTAGTGCCGGTGATTATTGTTAACGGGGTTAGTGCCGGTGATTATTGTTAACGGGGTTAGTGCCGGTGATTATTGTTAACGGGGTCAGTGCCGGTGATTATTGTTAACGGGGTCAGTGCCGGTGATTATTGTTAACGGGGTCAGTGCCGGTGATTATTGTTAACGGGGTTAGTGCCGGTGATTATTGTTAACGAGGTTAGTGCCGGTGATTATTGTTAACGGGGTTAGTGCCGGTGATTATTGTTAACGGGGTCAGTGCCGGTGATTATTGTTAACGGGGTTAGTGCCGGTGATTATTGTTAACGGGGTCAGTGCCGGTGATTATTGTTAACGGGGTTAGTGCCGGTGATTATTGTTAACGGGGTCAGTGCCGGTGATTATTGTTAACGGGGTCAGTGCCGGTGATTATTGTTAACGGGGTCAGTGCCGGTGACTATTGTTAACGGGGTTAGTGCCGGTGATTATTGTTAACGAGGTTAGTGCCGGTTATTATTGTTAACCGGGTCAGTGCCGGTGACTATTGTTAACAGGGTCAGTGCCGGTGATTATTGTTAACGGGGTTAGTGGCGGTGATTATTGTTAACGGGGTTAGTGCCGGTGATTATTGTTAACGAGGTTAGTGCCGGTGATTATTGTTACCGGGGTTAGTGCCGGTGATTATTGTTAACGGGGTTAGTGCCGGTGATTATTGTTAACGGGGTCAGTGCCGGTGATTATTGTTAACGAGGTCAGTGCCGGTGAGTATTGTTAACCAGGTCAGTGCCGGTGATTATTGTTAGCGGGGTTAGTGCCGGTGATTATTGTTAACCGGGTCAGTGCCGGTGACTATTGTTAACAGGGTCAGTGCTGGTGATTATTGTTAACGGGGTCAGTGCCGGTGATTATTGTTAACGAGGTTAGTGCCGGTGATTATTGTTAACGGGGTTAGTGCCTGTGATTATTGTTAACGAGGTTAGTGCCGGTGATTATTGTTAACGGGGTTAGTGCCGGTGATTAGTGTTACCGGGTCAGTGCCGGTGATTAGTGTTACCGGGTCAGTGCCGGTGATTATTGTTAACGGGGTTAGTGCCGGTGATTATTGTTAACGGGGTCAGTGCCTGTGATTATTGTTAACGAGGTTAGTGCCGGTGATTATTGTTAACGGGGTCAGTGCCTGTGATTATTGTTAACGAGGTTAGTGCCGGTGATTATTGTTAACGGGGTTAGTGCCGGTGATTAGTGTTACCGGGTCAGTGCCGGTGATTATTGTTAACGGGGTTAGTGCCGGTGATTATTGTTAACCGGGTCAGTGCCGGTGATTATTGTTAACGGGGTTAGTGCCGGTGATTATTGTTAACGAGGTTAGTGCCGGTGATTATTGTTAACGGGGTCAGTGCCGGTGATTATTTAAGGGGGTCAGTGCCGGTGATTATTGTTAACGAGGTTAGTGCCGGTGATTATTGTTAACGGGGTCAGTGCCTGTGATTATTGTTAACGGGGTTAGTGCCGGTGATTATTGTTAACGGGGTTAGTGCCGGTGATTATTGTTAACCGGGTCAGTGCCGGTGATTATTGTTAACGGGGTTAGTGCCGGTGATTATTGTTAACCGGGTCAGTGCCGGTGATTATTGTTAACGGGGTTAGTGCCGGTGATTATTGTTAACGAGGTTAGTGCCGGTGATTATTGTTAACGGGGTCAGTGCCGGTGATTATTTAAGGGGGTCAGTGCCGGTGATTATTGTTAACGAGGTTAGTGCCGGTGATTATTGTTAACGGGGTCAGTGCCGGTGATTATTTAAGGGGGTCAGTGCCGGTGATTATTGTTAACGAGGTAAGTGCCGGTGATTATTGTTAACGAGGTTAGTGCCGGTGATTATTGTTAACGAGGTCAGTGCCGGTGATTATTGTTAACGGGGTAGTACCGGTGATTATTGTTAACGGGGTCAGTGCCGGTGATTATTGTTAACGAGGTTAGTGCCGGTGATTATTGTTAACGGGGTTAGTGCCGGTGATTATTGTTAACGGGGTCAGTGCCGGTGATTATTGTTAACGAGGTTAGTGCCGGTGATTATTGTTAACGGGGTCAGTGCCGGTGATTATTTAAGGGGGTTAGTGCCGGTGATTATTGTTAACGGGGTTAGTGCCGGTGATTATTGTTAACGAGGTTAGTGCCGGTGATTATTGTTAACGGGGTTAGTGCCGGTGATTATTGTTAACGAGGTTAGTGCCGGTGATTATTGTTAACGGGGTTAGTGCCGGTGATTATTGTTAACGGGGTTAGTGCCGGTGATTATTGTTAACGGGGTTAGTGCCGGTGATTATTGTTAACGGGGTTAGTGCCGGTGATTATTGTTAACGGGGTTAGTGCCGGTGATTATTGTTAACGGGGTTAGTGCCGGTGATTATTGTTAACGAGGTCAGTGCCGGTGATTATTGTTAACGGGGTTAGTGCCGGTGATTATTGTTAACGAGGTTAGTGCCGGTGATTATTGTTAACGGGGTCAGTGCCTGTGATTATTGTTAACGGGGTTAGTGCCGGTGATTAGTGTTACCGGGTCAGTGCCGGTGATTATTGTTAACGGGGTTAGTGCCGGTGATTATTGTTAACCGGGTCAGTGCCGGTGATTATTGTTAACGGGGTCAGTGCCGGTGATTATTGTTAACGAGGTTAGTGCCGGTGATTATTGTTAACGGGGTCAGTGCCGGTGATTATTGTTAACGAGGTTAGTGCCGGTGATTATTGTTAACGAGGTTAGTGCCGGTGATTATTGTTAACGGGGTTAGTGCCGGTGATTATTGTTAACGGGGTTAGTGCCGGTGATTATTGTTAACGAGGTCAGTGCCGGTGATTAGTGTTACCGGGTCAGTGCCGGTGATTATTGTTAACGGGGTTAGTGCCGGTGATTATTGTTAACGGGGTCAGTGCCGGTGATTATTGTTAACGAGGTTAGTGCCGGTGATTATTGTTAACGGGGTCAGTGCCGGTGATTATTGTTAACGGGGTTAGTGCCGGTGATTATTGTTAACGGGGTCAGTGCCGGTGATTATTTAAGGGGGTTAGTGCCGGTGATTATTGTTAACGAGGTCAGTGCCGGTGATTATTGTTAACGAGGTCAGTGCCGGTGATTATTGTTAACGGGGTCAGTGCCGGTGATTATTGTTAACGGGGTTAGTGCCGGTGATTATTGTTAACGGGGTTAGTGCCGGTGATTATTGTTAACGGGGTTAGTGCCGGTGATTATTGTTAACGGGGTTAGTGCCTGTGATTATTGTTAACGGGGTTAGTGCCGGTGATTATTGTTAACCGGGTTAGTGCCGGTGATTATTGTTAACCGGGTTAGTGCCGGTGATTATTGTTAACGCGGTTAGTGCCGGTGATTATTGTTAACGGGGTTAGTGCCTGTGATTATTGTTAACGGGGTTAGTGCCGGTGATTATTGTTAACCGGGTTAGTGCCGGTGATTATTGTTAACGGGGTTAGTGCCGGTGATTATTGTTAACGGGGTTAGTGCCGGTGATTATTGTTAACGGGGTTAGTGCCTGTGATTATTGTTAACGGGGTTAGTGCCGGTGATTATTGTTAACGAGGTTAGTGCCGGTGATTATTGTTAACGAGGTTAGTGCCGGTGATTATTGTTAACGGGGTCAGTGCCTGTGATTATTGTTAACGAGGTTAGTGCCGGTGATTATTGTTAACGGGGTCAGTGCCTGTGATTATTGTTAACGAGGTTAGTGCCGGTGATTATTGTTAACGGGGTTAGTGCCGGTGATTATTGTTAACGGGGTTAGTGCCGGTGATTAGTGTTACCGGGTCAGTGCCGGTGAGTATTGTTAACGGGGTTAGTGCCGGTGATTATTGTTAACGGGGTCAGTGCCGGTGATTATTGTTAACGAGGTTAGTGCCGGTGAGTATTGTTAACGGGGTTAGTGCCGGTGATTATCGTTAACCGGGTCAGTGCCGGTGATTATTGTTGACGGGGTTAGTGCCGGTGGTTATTGTTAACCGGGTCAGTGCCGGTGATTATTGTTAACGGGGTTAGTGTCGGTGATTATTGTTAACGGGGTCAGTGCCGGTGATTATTGTTAACGGGGTCAGTGCCGGTGATTATTGTTAACGGGGTTAGTGCCGGTGATTATTGTTAACGAGGTTAGTGCCGGTGATTATTGTTAACGGGGTTAGTCCCGGTTATTATTGTTAACGGGGTTAGTGCCGGTGATTATTGTTAACGAGGTTAGTGCCGGTGATTATTGTTAACGGGGTTAGTGCCGGTGATTATTGTTAACGGGGTTAGTGCCGGTGATTATTGTTACCGGGGTTAGTGCCGGTGATTAGTGTTAACGAGGTTGGTGCCGGTGATTATTGTTAACGGGGTTAGTGCCGGTGATTAGTGTTAACAAGGTTAGTGCCGGTGATTATTGTTAACGGGGTTAGTGCCGGTGATTAGTGTTAACGAGGTTAGTGCCGGTGATTATTGTTAACGGGGTCAGTGCCAGTGATTAGTGTTAACGAGGTTAGTGCCGGTGATTATTGTTAACTGGGTCAGTGACGGTGATTATTGTTAACGGGGTTAGTGCCGGTGATTATTGTTAACGGGGTCAGTGCCGGTGATTATTGTTAACGGGGTCAGTGCCGGTGATTATTGTTAACTGGGTTAGTGCCGGTGATTATTGTTAACGGGGTTTATGCCGGTGATTATTGTTAACGGGGTTAGTGCCGGTGATCAGTGTTAACGGGGTGAGTGCCGGTGATTATAGTTAACGAGGTTAGTGCCGGTGATTATTGTTAACGGGGTCAGTGCCGGTGATTATTGTTAACGGGGTTAGTGCCGGTGATTATTGTTAACTGGGTCAGTGCCGGTGATTATTGTTAACGGGGTTAGTGCCGGTGATTATTGTTAACCGGGTCAGTGCCGGTGATTATTGTTAACTGGGTTAGTGCCGGTGATTATTGTTAACGGGGTCAGTGCCGGTGATTATTGTTAACGGGGTTAGTGCCGGTGATCAGTGTTAACGGGGTCAGTGCCGGTGATTATTGTTAACGAGGTTAGTGCCGGTGATTATTGTTAACTGGGTTAGTGCCGGTGATTATTGTTAACGGGGTTTATGCCGGTGATTATTGTTAACGGGGTTAGTGCCGGTGATCAGTGTTAACGGGGTGAGTGCCGGTGATTATAGTTAACGAGGTTAGTGCCGGTGATTATTGTTAACGGGGTTAGTGCCGGTGATTCTTGTTAACGGGGTCAGTGCCGGTGATTATTGTTAACGGGGTTAGTGCCGGTGATTATTGTTAACAGGGTTAGTGCCGGTGATTATTGTTAACGGGGTTAGTGCCGGTGATTATTGTTAACAGGGTCAGTGCCGGTGATTATTGTTAACTGGGTTAGTGTCGGGGATTATTGTTAACGGGGTTAGTGCCAGTGATTCGTGTTTACGAGGTCAGTGCTGTGATTATTGTTAACGGGGTTAGTGCCGGTGATTATTGTCATGAAGCTGAGGTTAATGAGTTTGATCTGAGTTGAAGTTTTCCTCCATTTTGGGTTCATTAGGTAAAGTCGGTGAAGTCAGTGGAAAGTGCTTTGATGGATGGAGAGGGGTGGGAGTTTGTGAGAGGATTGGCATTCTGTACAGACAGTGACACTCTGGGGGAACTGGATGCCATTGGTGTCGTGCGTGAGGTTCTGAATGTTGCCCAGTGCGTGGGTTCAGTTCTCATTCACATTCATTTGGGAGCTCCCTCTTCGCGATACCTTTGAGCGTGGACAATAATGTCCGAACACCACTGGTCAGAACGGTCAAGGAAACAGCTTAGAGTGAAGCAAGAGTGGACAATGTTCCCAGGACGTGTCTTTGGGTGGGTGATATGTAACGTGATTCTTTCATACCCAGATTATGTTATTGACTGTTGCTACTCCAGAACATTTGACAATCAGACAGCTGGAATCTCCAGAGGACACCTCAGGCAGACGGATATTTGTAAGATTTTCTGCAATGCTTTTCAGCAGCACTTCCCAAACCTATGACCTCTGCTGCCTCGAGGAATAAGGGCAGCAAGCTCCTCACCATCCCGCCTTGGAAATATATCACCGTTCCTTCACTGTCGCTGGGTCAAAACTCTGGAACTCCCTCCCTAACTGCACTGTGGGTGTACCTACCCCATGCAGTGGTTCAAGAAGGCAGCGCACCACCACCTCCTCAAGGGGCAATTAAGGATGGGTAATAAATGCTGGTCTAACGAGCTATGCTCATAAATTGTTTTATGGGCGGCACGGTGGCACAGTGGTAGCACTGCTGCCTCGCAGCGCCAGGGACCCGGGTTCGATTCCCGGCTTGGGTCACTGTCTGTGTGGAGTTTGCACGTTCTCCCCGTGTCTGCGTGGGTTTCCTCCGGGTGCTCCGGTTTCCTCCCACACTCCAAAGATGTGCGGGTTAGGTGCATTGGCCATGATAATTGCCCCTTAGTGTCAGGGGGACTAGCTAGGGTAAATATATGGGGTTATGGGGATAGGGCCTGGGTGGGATTTTTGTCGGGGCAGGCTCGATGGGCCGAATGGCCTCTTTCTGCACTGTAGAGATTCTATTATCGAGTCATCGAGGTTTACAGCATGGAAACAGGCCCTTTGGCCCAACTTGTCCATGCCACCCTTTTTTTAACCCCTAAGCTACTCCCAGTTGCCCGCATTTGGCCCATATCCCTCAATACCCATCTTAACCATGTAACTGTCTAAACGCTTTTTAAAAGACAAAATTGTACCCACCTCTACTACTGCCTCTGGCAGCTTGTTCCAGACACTCACCACCCTCTGTGTGAAAAAATTGTCCCTCTGGACACTTTTGTATCTCTCCCCTAAAGAAATCCTGGACTCGTCCGGGGTTTGAACCCGGTACCTCTCGCATTTTAATCTCATTATCCTAAGCAAGAATCATACCGCTGGACCAACAAGCCAACCGCCTAGTCTATGGTCTGATGAGTGTGTTGGGTTAAGGGTGGAAGGCATGGGTTAAGGGTGAAAGGAGAAAAGTTTAAAGGGAATATTAGGGGGGGCTTCTTCACACAGAGAGTGGTGGGAGTGTGGAATGAGCTGCCGGATAAAGTGGTAAATGCGGGGTCACTTTTAACATTTAAGAAAAACTTGGACGGGTTCATGGATGAGAGGGGTGTGGAGGGATATGGTCCAAGTGCAGGTCAGTGGGACTAGGCATAAAATGGTTCGGCACAGACAAGAAGGGCCAAAAGGCCTGTTTCTGAGCTGTAATTTTCTATGGTTCTATGGTGTTTCATCAGCTCACTTTTCAATCTGATGTCACAGTCAGAACATTGGAATGGTGTCTGATTGATGAGATGTGTGTGTCTCCTGAGGTAAGATGTCAGTGTGAGCAGGGACATTTCTCCCCAGTTTGTGAGACTGAAGATGAGGTGAATCATCGAACCCCTTCCCATCCTCAGTGTGGCTGAAATTGCAGACTTTAAATCCATCGGTATAACCAATGGAAATAAGGAATTTAAAGCAGTAACCTGCTCCAGGATAAGGAACGGTTACGTCAGAGTTCCAGGGCCGTGGATACAGACTCTGATGGAAATGATTCAAGATTCTGAAAGCCTCCCATTGATTATCAGCTTCTGTTATTGTTTGAAATGGGACTGAATGCTGAGTGCCCAGATCATCAGGAGCCTGGGCGACTTACTGCAGGGCCGTTTGGACTGGGTGCACACTGTGGTCCAAATCTCCTGTCCTCCTTGTTGGATTAGCAGGGTAAATGTGTGGGGTTACGGGAATAGGGGCCTGGCTGGGATTGTGGTCGGTGCAGACTCGATGGGCCGAATGGTCTCCATCTGCACTGTAGGGATTCTATGATCTGTGATCCTTGGTGGCTGGAGATTTTCTGGTGACAGTGGACGGAGTTCTGGCTGGAATCTCCCACTCTCGCTCGCAATGGGTCCCGCCAGGAATGAGACAGGAGACTCCCGCCCTGTGTGTTGGCAGTGGAGGGAGTGAATGTTGAAGGTGGTGGTTGGAGCTTTGTACAAGCGGGGCTGCTTTGTCCGGGATGGTGTCGAGCTTCTGGAGTGTTGTTGGAGCTGCACCCGTCCAGGCCAGTGGGGGCTTTCCATCACATTCCTGACTTGTGCCTCGACAATCTCCAATTTGAATCATTTGGCCGTTGGCGGCCTGGGCTTTGAGCTCTGGAATTCCCTCCCTGAACCTCTCCTCTTTCCTCTCCATCTCGCCTCCTTTCAAACACCCTTCAAGATCGACTCTTTCTGACCGAGCTTTTAGCCGCCAGCCCGATGTCTTCCTGCAGGCTGGGTGTTGCACTCTGATTGGTAATAGGCTCCGATGAAAGTTCCTGCAGATGGTCGCTACGTTAAAGCTGCTGGAATGATACCAGTTGTTGTTGTAGATGATGGCCAGGTCTTGAGGGAGCCTGGCCGTGTTCCAGGGTTAGGCACAGGTACAGACGCTCTTGGTCCGGCAGGGCAGAGGGAGCCTGGCTGGGTTTCGCTGAAGGTTTGAGTGGGTGTTATGGAGCGAGTCTGTTGACAGCTGCTTTTGAAATGCAGCAGTTGATGGAAACAGACACTGGGGACACTGGGTGCTGTTGTGTTGTCCAATCTTGTCAATGGGTGACTCCGTCAAAGGCAATTTCACCTGGCCAACTAACTCCCCCTTGCATCAGACTGCGCGAGTGGATCAAAGAGGGTCAGTGTTACTCAATAGGATTTGTCCTGAGAAGGTTTGAAATTATCTTTCCGTCAACTATCATAATTCCGGGACAGTCCTGGAAACCACAACGCAAAAACCAACAAGAAAAATCAATAAATCTCACGGTGGCACAGTGGGTTAGCACTGCCGCCTCACAGCGCCAGGGACCCGGGTTCAATTCCCGGCTTGGGTCACTGTCTGTGCGGAGTCTGCACATTCTCCCCGTGTCTGCGTGGGTTTCCTCCCACAGTCTAAAAGACGTGCTGGTTAGGGTGCATTGGCCGTGCTAAATTCGCCCTCAGTGTACCCGAACAGGCGCCGGAGTGTGGCGACTGGGGGATTTTCAAAGTCACTTCATTGCAGTGTTAATGTAAGCCTACTTGTAACACTGATAAATAAACTTTAAAACTAGCTCGCTCGGCCCAGGGAGTGCTTGAAGATTTCAGCACGGTAGCACAGTGGGTTAGCACTGCTGCCTCACAGCACCAGGGACCCAGGTTCGATTCTGGCCTTGGGTCACTGTCTGCGTGGAGTTTGCACATTATCCCCGTGTCCGCGTGGGTTTCCTCCGGGTGCTCCGGTTTCCTCCCAGTCCGAAAGACGTGCGGGTTAGGGTGATTGGCCATGCTGAATTGCCCTTTAGTGTCAGGGGGAACTAGCTAGGATAAATGCATGGGGTTACGGGGATAGGGCCTGGGTGGGATTTTGGTCGGTGCAGACTCGATGGGCCGAATGGCCTCCTTCTGCACTGCAGGGATTCTATGATAACTGAACCCTCACTGGAACAGTTTTGTTTGGGGGGGGGGCGGTGGGACAGAAGTGGTGGAGAGAGGGGGAGGTTCCAGATTTGCACTCCCCGTTGTCGGGAGGAGTGCTTCCCCACAGCACCCTGGGTCAGGGGAGGGGGTTTCTGAAGACAATCTCCCCCGGTCTCAGGTACAGACCAGTTGTAGTTACAGCCTCCCCCAGCAGAGGGGAGCCTCTGGTTCAGATTCCAGAGATCACAGCCAGCAGATTGTCGCCGGATCAAAGCCGCTCCTTTCTGTCTCGACACCCGGTGAAGCAAATCTAAACCTCCACCAAAAAGAGCCCCACTGTGTTCAGGACACATTCTGAGCGACAAGTCCCAGCAGCCCAATAAAACCAGCCGTGACCCACAGCACCTGCCATTCACAGGCAATCAGAATGCTCACTGCTCCAACACAGGAATTACAGCAGGCACTGACCCAGAGACAGTGCGGCACTCCCTCAGCACTGACCCAGAGACAGTGCGGCACTCCCTCAGCACTGACCCAGAGACAGTGCGGCACTCCCTCAGCACTGACCCACTGACAGTGCGGCACTCCCTCAGCACTGACCCACTGACAGTGCGGCACTCCCTCAGTACTGACCCTCTGACAGTGCAGCACTCCCTCAGCACTGACCCTCTGACAGTGCGGCACTCCCTCACTACTGACCCTCTGACAGTGCAGCACTCCCTCAGCACTGACCCACTGACAGTGCGGCACTCCCTCAGCACTGACCCACTGACAGTGCGGCACTCCCTCAGCACTGACCCACTGACAGTGCGGCACTCCCTCAGCACTGACCCACTGACAGTGCGGCACTCCCTCAGCACTGACCCTCTGACAGTGCGGCACTCCCTCAGCACTGACCCTCTGACAGTGCGGCACTCCCTCAGTACTGACCCTCTGACAGTGCGGCACTCCCTCACTACTGACCCTCTGACAGTGCGGCACTCCCTCAGTACTGACTGTGTGACAGTGCGGCACTCCCTCAGTACTGACCCTCTGACAGTGCAGCACTCCCTCAGCACTGACCCTCTGACAGTGCGGCACTCCCTCACTACTGACCCTCTGACAGCGAGGCACTCCCTCAGTACTGACCCTCTGACAGTGCGGCACTCCCTCACTACTGACCCTCTGACAGTGCGGCACTCCCTCAGCACTGACCCTCTGACAGTGCGGCACTCCCTCAGTACTGACCCTCTGACAGTGCGGCACTCCCTCAGTACTGACCCATTGACAGTGCGGCACTCCCTCAGTACTGACCCTCTGACAGTGCGGCACTCCCTCAGTACTGACCCACTGACAGTGCGGCACTCCCTCAGCACTGACCCTCTGACAGTGCGGCACTCCCTCAGCACTGACCCTCTGACAGTGCGGCACTCCCTCAGCACTGACCCTCTGACAGTGCGGCACTCCCTCAGCACTGACTCTCTGACAGTGCGGCACTCCCTCAGCACTGACCCTCTGACAGTGCGGCACTCCCTCAGCACTGACCCTCTGACAGTGCGGCACTCCCTCAGCACTGACCCTCTGACAGTGCGGCATTCCCTCAGTACTGACCCTCTGACAGTGCGGCACTCCCTCAGTACTGACCCTCTGACAGTGCAGCACTCCCTCAGTACTGACCCTCTGACAGTGCGGCACTCCCTCAGTACTGTCCCACTGACAGTGCGGCACTCCCTCAGTACTGACCCTCTGACAGTGCGGCACTCCCTCAGTACTGACCCTCTGACAGTGCGGCACTCCCTCAGTACTGACCCTCTGACAGTGCGGCACTCCCTCAGTGCTGACCCTCTGACAGTGCAGCACTCCCTCAGTACTGACCCTCTGACAGTGCAGCACTCCCTCAGTACTGACCCTCTGACAGTGTGGCACTCCCTCAACACTGACCCTCTGACAGTGCAGCACTCCCTCAGTACTGACCCTCTGACAGTGCGGCACTCCCTCAGTACTGACCCTCTGACAGTGCGGTACTCCCTCAGTACTGACCCTCTGACAGTGCAGCACTCCCTCAGTACTGACCCTCTGACAGTGCGGCACTCCCTCAGTACTGACCCTCTGACAGTGCGGCACTCCCTCACTACTTCCTCAGATTGTCAGGGGCACAGACAGGTGTTTCTGTGGCCACGAATGAGATTCCAGAATGCTGTGTTGCCTCCCTGGTGCCGGGGTCCTGGAGTCTCTGAGCAGGTACAGGACATCCTGAAACGTGAGGGTAAACAGACAGATGTCATTGTCCACATTGGCACAAATAACAGACAGGGAGAGGGAAAAGATCCTGCAAGGACAATTCAGCAAGTTAGGTAGGGAGCTAGGGTAGTTATCTCAGGATTACTCCCCGTGCCACGTGCTCATGAGGCTTTGAACAGAGAGATAGTACAGTTGAACACGTGGCTGAACAGCTGGTGTAGGAGGGAGGACTTAGATATATGGATCACTGGAACGTCTTCTGGGGAAGGTGGGACCTGTACAAGGAGGACGGGTTGCACCTGAACTGGAGAGGTACCAATACCCTGGGCGGGACGTTTGCTAGTGCTGTTTTGGAGGGTTTAAACTAGTGCTGCACGGGGTGGGAACCGGAACAGCAGACCAATCAGTGTAGGGACTGAGGAAGAAAGTGACACTGAGATAAACATAGCACAGAGTAAGAGCAGGCAGAGGGAATCCGTGGGGCACAACGGGATTGGAGGTCTCGAGTGCGTTTGCTTCAATGCAAGAAGTATAACAGGTAAAACAGATGAACTGAGAGCCTGGATTATTGTGTGGAATTATGATGTTATTGCAATTATGAAAACATGGTTAAAGGAGGGACAGGACTGGCAGCTGAGCATTCCAGGATACCGTTGTTTTAGACAGGACAGAAGGGGAAACAAAAGGGGTGAGGGAATTGTAGTGCTGATAGGGAGCAGATCACAGCGGTGTTGAGGGAGGACACATTGGAGGGATCTTGCAGTGAGGCATTATGTGTGGAGCTCAGGAACAGGAAGGGTGAAATCACAATGTGGCGAGTGTACTAGAGACCATCCAACAGCCGCAGGAGACAGAGGAGCAGATGTGTGGTCAGGTACTGGAAAGGTGAGAAAAAACAGGGTAGTTGTGGTGGTGACTTGAACTTCCCCCATATTGAGTCTTCCTCACAGCCAGGGTCTCGGACAGAGAGCAATTTGTTAGATGTGGCCAGGAGGACATTTAGACACAGTATGCAGACAATCCAACCAGGGAGGGGGCGATACTAGACTTGGTATTGGGGAATGAGCCGGGCCAGGTCGATGTTTCAGTGGGGAAGCATTTTGGGATTAGCGACCATAATTCCATAAGAAGTCTGACAATACCAGATTAAAGTCCAACTGGTTTATTTGGAATCACGAGCTTTTGGAGCGCTGCTGAGTGAGTGACTCACCTGATGAAGGGGCAGTGCTCCAAAAGCTCATATGAAGGGGCAGTGCCCTCCCACATATCAGGCTCCAAGTCTGATATGTGGGAGGCTTTTAAAGGCCAGTTGATTGAAATGCAGGGCAGGCATGTCCTTGCAAAACAGCAGCACGGTGGCACAGTGGTTAGCACTGCTGCCTCACAGCGCCAGGGACCCGGGTTCGATTCCCGGCTTGGGTCACTGTCTGTGTGGAGTTTGCACATTCTCCTCGTGTCTGCGTGGGTTTCCTCCGGGTGCTCCGGTTTCCTCCCACAGTCTAAAGATGTGCGGGTTAGGTGGACTGGCCGTGCTAAATTGCCCCTTAGTGCCGGGGGAACTAGCTAGGGTAAATGCATGGGGTTACAGGGATAGGGCCTGTAGGGATTGTGGTCGGTGCAGACTCGATGGGCCAAATGGCCTCCTTCTGCACTGTAGGGATTCTATGATTCTACGAAAAATGAAGGATAGAAATGGCAGGATTGGGGAACCGTGGCTGACAAGGGAAAGTGTGAGCTTAGTCAAAAGGAAAAAGGAAGCAGGTCTAGGCATCGAAAAACTGACAAAGCCCTCGGAGTAGAGTAAAGTAGGAAGGAACTTAAACATGGAATTAGGGAGGCTAAAAGGGGCCATGAAATGACTTTAGCAAACAGGGTCAAGGAGAATCCCAAGGCTTTTTATGCATATAGGAGGAGCAAGAGGGTAGCAAGAGGAAGAGTAGGCCCACTTAAGGACAACGGAGGGAAGTTATGCGTGGAACCACAGGGAGTGGGTGAGATCCTTAATGAGCATTTTGTATCAGTCTTCACCAAGGAGAAGGACATGACGGATGTCGAGGTCAGGGATAGGTGTGTGAACGCTCTAGAGAATGTCAATATATCAAAGGAGGAAGTGTTGAGTATTCCAAATTGCATGAAGGTAGACAAGTCCCCGAGGCTGGATGGGATCTGTCCCAGATTACTGCGGGAGGCAAGGGGAGAAATAGCTGGGGCCTTAAAAGGCATCTTCACATCCTCTTTGACCACAGGCAAGGTTCCAGAGGACTGGAGAATAGCCAATGTTGCTCCCTTGTTTAAGAAAGGAAGCAGGGATAATCCAGGAAATGATAGGCTGGTGAGCCTGATGTCTGTGGTGGGAAAGCTTTTGGATAAGATACTGAGGGGCAGGATATATGCACATTTGGAAGAAAATGTAGTAGTAGTGACAGGCAGCATGGTTCTGTACAGGGAAAGTCATGTCTTTCCAACTTGATTGAGTTTTTTTGAAGAGGTGACAAAGAAAATTGATGAGGGAAGGGCTGTGGATGTAGTTTATATGGACTTTAGTAAGGCGTTTGACAAGGTCCTACATGGCAGACTGGTACAAAAACTAAAATCACATGGGATTCAGGGGGGACTGGCTAGAAGGATACAGAACTGGCTTGGTTATAGAAGACAGAGTAGCGGTGGAAGAGTGCTTTTCGGAATGGAGCTCTGTAGCTAGTGGTGTTCTGCAAGGATCAGTGCTGGGACCTCTGTTGTTTGTAGTATATATAAATTATCTGGAGGAAAATGTGGGGAGTCTGATTAGTAAGTTTGCGGATGACACGAAGATTGGTGGAATTGCTGATAGTGCCAGGGATTGTCAGAGGATACAGCAGGATATAGATAGATTGGAGACTTGGGCACAGAAATGGCAGATGGAGTTTAATCCGGACAAATGCGAAGTGATGCATTTTGGAGGATTAAATTTAGGTGTGAATTATACTGTAAATGGCAGAACCCTTAGGAACATTTAGAGGGATCAGGGCGTGCAGGTCCACAGTTCTCTAAAAGTGGCAACACAGGTGGCCAAGGTGATTAAGAAGGCATACGGCATGCTTGCCTTCATCGGCCGTGGCATTGAGTACAGGAGTTGGGAAATCATGTTGCAGCTATATAAAACCCTGGTTAGGCCGCATTTGGAGCATTGCGTGCAGTTCTGGTCTCTCCCAGAATGATGTGGAAGCTTTGGAGAGAGTGCAAAGAAGGTTCACCAGGATGTTTCCTGGTCTCGAGGGTGTTGGCTGTGAGGAGAGGTTGAATAAACTAAGATTATTTTCACTGGAAAGACGGAGGCTGAGGGGAGACCCGATAGAGTCTACAAAATGATGAGAGGCACAGACAGGGTGGAGAGTCAGAGGCTCTTTCCCTAGGGTGGAAGTGTCAATTACAAAGAGGCACAGGTTCAAGGTGAGAGGGGGAAAGTTTAAGGGAGATGTGCGGGGGAAGTTTTTCACGCAGAAAATGGTGGATGGCTGGAACGCGCTGCCAGAGGAGGTCAGAGAATCATCGAGGTTTACAGCACGGAAACAGGCCCTTCGGCCCATCATAGAGGTTTACAGCACGGAAACAGGCCCTTCGGCCCATGATAGAGGTTTACAGCACGGAAACAGGCCCTTCGGCCCATCATAGAGGTTTACAGCACGGAAACAGGCCCTTCGGCCCATCATAGAGGTTTACAGCATGGAAACAGGCCCTTCGGCCCATCATAGAGGTTTACAGCACGGAAACAGGCCCTTTGGCCCATCATAGAGGTTTACAGCATGGAAACAGGCCCTTCGGCCCATCATAGAGGTTTACAGCACGGAAACAGGCCCTTCGGCCCATCATAGAGGTTTACAGCATGGAAACAGGCCCTTCGGCCCATCATAGAGGTTTACAGCACGGAAACAGGCCCTTCGGCCCATCATAGAGGTTTACAGCATGGAAACAGGCCCTTCGGCCCATCATAGAGGTTTACAGCACGGAAACAGGCCCTTCGGCCCATCATAGAGGTTTACAGCACGGAAACAGGCCCTTCGGCCCATCATAGAGGTTTACAGCACGGAAACAGGCCCTTCGGCATAGAGGTTTACAGCACGGAAACAGGCCCTTCGGCCCATCATAGAGGTTTACAGCACGGAAACAGGCCCTTCGGCCCATCATAGAGGTTTACAGCACGGAAACAGGCCCTTCGGCCCATCATAGAGGTTTACAGCACGGAAACAGGCCCTTCGGCCCATCATAGAGGTTTACAGCACGGAAACAGGCCCTTCGGCCCATCATAGAGGTTTACAGCACGGATACAGGCCCTTCGGCCCATCATAGAGGTTTACAGCACAGAAACAGGCCCTTCGGCCCATCATAGAGGTTTACAGCACGGAAACAGGCCCTTCGGCCCATCATAGAGGTTTACAGCACGGAAACAGGCCCTTCGGCCCATCATAGAGGTTTACAGCACGGAAACAGGCCCTTCGGCCCAACTTGTCCATGCAGCCCTTTTTTTGTAAACCCCTAAGCTAATCCCAATTGCCCGCATTTAGCCCATATCCCTCTATACCCATCGTACCCATGTAACTATCTAAATGCTTTTTAAAAGACAAAATTGTACCCGCCTCTACTACTACCTCTGGCAGCTTGTTCCAGACACTCACCACCCTCTGAGTGAAAAAAATGCCCCTCTGGACCATTTTGTATCTCTCCCCTCTCGCCTTAAACCTATGCCCTCTAGTTTTAGACTCCCCTACTTTTGGGAAAAGATGTTGACTATCTAGCTGATCTGTGCCCCTCATTATTTTATAGACCTCTATAAGATCACCCCTCAGCCTCCTACGCTCCAGAGAAAAAAGTCCCAGTCTATCCAGCCTCTCCTTATAACTCAAGCCATCAAGTCCCGGTAACATCCTAGTAAATCTCTTCTACACACTTTCTAGTTTAATAATATCCTTTCTATAATAGGGTGTCCAGAACTGTACACAGTATTCCAAGTGTGGCCTTACCAATGTCTTGTTTAACTTCAACAAGACGTCCCAACTCCTGTATTCAATGTTCTGACCGATGAAACCAAGCATGCTAAATATCTTCTTCACCACTCTGTCCACCTGTGACTCCACTTTCAAGGAGCTATGAACCTGTACCCCTGGATCTCTTTGTTCTGTAACTCTCCCCAACGCCCTACCATTAACTGAGTAAGACCTGCACTGGTTCAATCGACCAAAATGCATCACCTCGCATTTGTCTAAATTAAACTCCATCTGCCATTCGTCAGCCCACTGGCCCAATTGATCAAGATCTCGTTGCAATCCGAGATAACTTTCTTCACTGTCCACTATGCCACCAATCTTGGTGTCATCTGCAAACTTACTAACCATGCCTCCTATATTCTCATCCAAATCATTCATATAAATGACAAATAACAGTGGACCCAGCACTGATCCCTGATGCACACCGCTGGTCACAGGCCTCCAGTTTGAAAAACAACTCTCTACAGCTACTTCTGTCATCAAGCCAATTTTGTATCCATTGAGATACGTCACCCTGGATCCCGTGATGGTGATGGGAGGTGGTGGAAGCAGGCACATTAGCAACATTTAAAAGATATCTGGGTGCGTACATGAATAGGGAGGGAATAGAGGGATACAGACCGAGGAAGGGCAGAAGGTATTTTTTAATTAGGGCAGCATGATCGGCCAGGCTTGGAGGGCCAAAGGGATTTCTTTGCTCCAGCACTGACCTTCTGACAGTGCGGCACTCCCTCAGCACTGACCCTCTGACAGTGCAGCACTCCCTCAGTACTGACCCTCTGACAGTGCGGCACTCCCTCAGCACTGACCCTCTGACAGTGCGGCACTCCCTCAGTACTGACCCTCTGACAGTGCGGCACTCCCTCATTACTGACCTTCTGACAGTGCGGCGCTCCCTCAGCACTGACCCTCTGACAGTGCGGCACTCCCTCAGCACTGACCCTCTGACAGTGCGGCACTCCCTCAGCACTGACCCTCTGACAGTGCAGCACTCCCTCAGTACTGACCCTCTGACAGTGCGGCACTCCCTCAGCACTGACCCTCTGACAGTGCGGTACTCCCTCAGTACTGACCCTCTGACAGTGCAGCACTCCCTCAGCACTGACCCTCTGACAGTGCGGCACTCCCTCAGCACTGACCCTCTGACAGTGCGGCACTCCCTCAGCACTGACCCTCTGACAGTGCGGCACTCCCTCAGCACTGACCCTCTGACAGTGCAGCACTCCCTCAGTACTGACCCTCTGACAGTGCGGCACTCCCTCAGCACTGACCCTCTGACAGTGCGGCACTCCCTCAGCACTGACCCTCTGACAGTGCGGCACTCCCTCAGCACTGACCCTCTGACAGTGCAGCACTCCCTCAGTACTGACCCTCTGACAGTGCGGCGCCCCCTCAGCACTGACCCTCTGACAGTGCGGCACTCCCTCAGTACTGACCCTCTGACAGTGCAGCACTCGCTCAGTACTGACCCTCTGACAATGCGGCACTCCCTCAGTACTGACCCTCTGACAGTGCGGCACTCCCTCAGTACTGACCCACTGACAGTGCGGCACTCCCTCGGTACTGATCCTCTGACAGAGCGGCACACCCTCAGTACTGACCCTCTGACAGTGCGGCACTCCCTCAGTACTGACCCTCTGACAGTGCGGCACTCCCTCAGTACTGACCCTCTGACAGTGCGGCACTCCCTCAGTACTGACCCTCTAACTGTGTGGCACTCCCTCAGTACTGACCCTCTGACAGTGCGGCACTCCTTCGGCACTGACCCTCTGACAGTGCAGCACTCCCTCAGTACTGACCCTCTGACAGAGCAGCACTCCCTCAGTCCTGACCCTCTGACAGTGCAGCACTCCCTCAGTACTGACCCTCTGACAGTGCAGCACTCCCTCAATAGTGACCCTCTGACAGTGCGACGCTCCCTCAGCACTGCCTCTCTGACAGTGCGGCACTCCCTCAGCACTGACCCTCTGACAGTGCGGCACTCCCTCAGCACTGACCCTCTGACAGTGCGGCACTCCCTCAGTACTGACCCTCTGACAGTGCAGCACTCCCTAGTACTGACCATCTGACAGTGCGGCACTCCCTCAGTCCTGACCCTCTGACAGTGCGGCACTCCCTCAGCACTGACTCTCTGACAGTGCAGCACTCCCTAGTACTGACCATCTGACAGTGCGGCACTCCCTCAGCACTGACCCTCTGACAGTGCGACGCTCCCTCAGCACTGCCTCTCTGACAGTGCGGCACTCCCTCAGTACTGACCCTCTGACAGTGCGGCACTCCCTCAGCACTGACCCTCTGACAGTGCAGCACTCCCTCAGTACTGACCCTCTGACAGTGCAGCACTCCCTCAGCACTGACCCTCTGACAGTGCAGCACTCCCTCAGCACTGACCCTCTGACAGTGCGGCACTCCCTCAGTACTGACCCTCTGACAGTACAGCACTCCCTCAGTACTAACCCTCTGACAGTGCAGCACTCCCTCAGTACTGACCCTCTGACAGTGCAGCACTCCCTCAGCACTGACCCTCTGACAGTGCGGCACTCCCTCAGTACTGACCCTCTGACAGTGCAGCATTCCCTCAGTACTGACCCTCTGACAGTGCGGCACTCCCTCAGCACTGACCCTCTGACAGTGCAGCACTCCCTCAGCACTGACCCTCTGACAGTGCGGCACTCCCTCAGTACTGACCCTCTGACAGTGCAGCACTCCCTCAGTACTGACCCTCTGACAGTGCGGCACTCCCTCAGTACTGACCCTCTGACAGTGCGGCACTCCCTCAGTACTGACCCTCTGACAGTGCGGCACTCCCTCAGCACTGACCCTCTGACAGTGCGGCGCTCCCTCAGTACTGATCCTCTGACAGTGAGGCACTCCCTCAGCACTGACCCTCTGACAGTGCGGCACTCCCTCTGCACTGACCCTCTGACAGTGCGGCACTCCCTCAGTACTGACCCTCTGACAGTGCGGCACTCCCTCAGCACTGACCCTCTGACAGTGCGGCACTCCCTCAGCACTGACCCTCTGACAGTGCGGCACTCCCTCAGTACTGACCCTCTGACAGTGCGGCACTCCCTCAGCACTGACCCTCTGACAGTGCGGCACTCCCTCAGTACTGACCCTCTGACAGTGCAGCACTCCCTCAGTACTGACCCTCTGACAGTGCGGCACTCCCTCAGTACTGACCCTCTGACAGTGCAGCATTCCCTCAGTACTGATCCTCTGACAGTGAGGCACTCCCTCAGCACTGACCCTCTGACAGTGCGGCACTCCCTCAGCACTGACCCTCTGACAGTGCGGCACTCCCTCAGTACTGACCCTCTGACAGTGCGGCACTCCCTCAGCACTGACCCTCTGACAGTGCGGCACTCCCTCAGCACTGACCCTCTGACAGTGCGGCACTCCCTCAGTACTGACCCTCTGACAGTGCGGCACTCCCTCAGCACTGACCCTCTGACAGTGCGGCACTCCCTCAGCACTGACCCTCTGACAGTGCGGCACTCCCTCAGTCCTGACCCTGGCACTGGAACAGAACCGTTTTGCATGCAGTGGATGTTTGTGAATGTTAGTGCTGAAAATTCCAGCCAATACAGACACCAGATCCCGGGTGGGATCTTGCTAGTTACCGATCGTGGTGAGGGGAAGTGGTCAGGTGATGGAGATTATTGAGTATGAGTGAGGTTGAGGGGGAGGAGGAGTGGGCAGCACGGTGGCACAGTGGTTAGCACTACTGCGTCATCGCGCCAGGAACCCGGGTTCGATTCCCGGCTTGGGTCACTGTCTGTGCGGAGTTTGCACATTCTCCCCGTGTCTGCGTGGGTTTCCTCCGGGTGCTCCGGTTTCCTCCCACAGTCTGAAAGACGTGCTGGTTAGGGTGCATTGGCCGTGCTAAATTCTCCCTCAGTGTAACCCGAACAGGCGCCGGAGTGTGGCGACTAGGGGATTTTCACAGTAACTTCATTGCAGTGTTAATGTAAGCCTACTTGTGACACTAATAAATAAAGTTTGGTGAGGGTGAGTGGGTCTGGTGAGGGGGTGGGCGAGGTGTGAGGGGAGGGGAATCAGAGGGAGGGACAGAGTGTAGTTCCTGGACTGGGATAACGAGAGGCAGCCAGACTCTCAGACAGGGATTGACAGAAGATTAAAACGATTCAGTTTTAACCAGGGTGCAGGGAACTGATAGCTGTCAAAACACAAGACTGTACATTTGTATAGCACCTGTCAAATTGCTGAATGTCCCTTGGTGCTTCATTGAGGTTTTAGTTAACGAGTCGCCATTCGTCATTCAAAGCTCTACAGGAAACCGAAACAGAACTCACAAAGACCCCTTGGCACTGTCTCTCACACTCGTACACTGACTGACTGGTGTCGCTCAGACCCCCCTCTCTCTCGGGGAGATATCTGTACACTGACTGGGGTCTCTCAGTCCCTTCTCTCTCTCAGGGAGATATCTGTACACTGACTGGGGTCTCTCAGTCCCCTCTCTCTCTCAGGGAGATATCTGTACACTGACTGGTGTCTCTCAGTCCCCTCTCTCTCTCTCTCTCAGGGAGATATCTGTACACTGACTGCTATCTCTCAGTCCCCTCTCTCTCAGGGAGATATCGTACACTGACTGGTGTCTCTCAGTCCCCTCTCTCTCAGGGAGATATCTGTACACTGACTGGTGCCTCTCAGTCCTCTCTCTCTCAGGGAGATATCTGTACACTGACTGGTGTCTCTCAGTCCCCTCTCTCTCAGGGAGATATCTGTACACTGACTGGTGTCTCTCAGTCCCCTCTCTCTCTCAGGGAGATATCTGTACACTGACTGGTGTCTCTCAGGGAGATATCTGTACACTGACTGGTGTCTCTCAGTCCCCCCTCTCTCTCTCAGGGGGATATCTGTACACTAACTGGTGTCTCTCAGTCCCCCCTCTCTCTCAGGGAGATATCTGTACACTGACTGGTGTCTTTCAGTCCCCTCTCTCTCTCAGGGAGATATCTGTACACTGACTGGTGTCTTTCAGTCCCCTCTCTCTCTCAGGGAGATATCTGTACACTAACTGGTGTCTCTCAGTCCCCCCTCTCTCTCAGGGGGATATCTGTACACTGACTGGGGTCTCTCAGTCCCCTCTCTCTCTCTCTCAGGGAGATATCTGTACACTGACTGGTGCCTCTCATTCCCCTCTCTCTCAGGGAGATATCTGTACACTGACTGGTGTCTCTCAGTCCTCTCTCTCTCAGGGAGATATCTGTACACTGACTGGTGCCTCTCAGTACCCCCTCTCTCTCAGGGAGATATCCGTACACTGACTGGTGTCTCTCAGTCCCCTCTCTCTCTCAGGGGGATATCTGTACACTGACTGGTGTCTCTCAGTCCCCCCTCTCTCTCAGGGAGATATCTGTACACTGACTGGTGTCTCTGTCCATCTCTCTCTCAAGGTGCTGTCTGGGTGAGGCACCCTAGGGTGCTGGTACCACTCACAAAGATGGCTGGCCATCACAGAGTTAACACTGTTCACTTCCTGTGCGTGGTTTTAATTTAGTTTTGGAATCAGAGGTATCTGCATTCAGCCCTGCTGCTTGATCCCACCCTGGTGAAATGTGGGATCTGAGCAGCACTGTTGCAGTCTCTGCCTCTCTCTCTCCCTCCCTCTCTCTCTCTGCCTCCCTCCCTCTCTCTCTGCCTCCCTCTGCCTCCCTCCCTTCCCCAACTCCCTCCAAATTCAGGCCCTATCCTCACCTCTGCCTCTCCCTCCCCTCCTCACTTCACTATCGATTGCAAGGCAGTGTGAGATGCCTAGCAACCAGGAGCTAAAGCGGGCAAGAACCCAGAATATTCAGTGAGCTGTTTGCTGGCCGTGCGAATGAGAAAAGGTTGGATTGTTTGAGTATAAACAGGATGAACTAGGATTACAGCCTCCTTTGGACTGGTAAGTGGACAACACACCGAGGCAGTGAGATTGCCGTCTCTGTGTCACCATACCTCTGCTTACTGCTTCAAGATCACTTTGCAGTGAAACAGAAAGGTATCTCCTGCTCGCACGGTGCAGACTGTTCGGGGATTGATTTGTGGCTGGGTGTTGTTTGAATTGGATGGTGAATGTGGGATTCTGGCTGGTTCTGAGACTGACAATTCATCAATCATCAGAAAACCGGGGTAAAATCGAGGGCTCACAGAACGGACTGAAATGAAAGGTTTAAAATTCTTGTCACATATCAGTGCCTTGAATGTGTGTCTTTCTGCAGTGGGAGCTACGTGCGATTGGGGGAGGGAGAACAGCAGCATTTGTAAATGTCGGACATGCAATTTTTGAGAGATGGGTAATAGCAGGCAGTGTGTGTGTGAGTGTGTGTGTGGGTCTGTGTGTGTGTGTGTCTGTGTGTCTGTGTATGTGCATGTGTGTGTGTATGTGTGTGTGTCTGTGTGAATGTATGTGTCTGACTGTGTGTGTCTGTCTGTGTGTGTGTCTGTGCATGTGTGTCTGTGCGTGTATGTGTCTGTGCGTGTGTCTGTGTGTGTGTGTATGTATGTGTGTTTGTCTGTGTGTGTGTGTCTGTCTGTGTGTGTCTGTGCATGTGTGTCTGTGCGTGTGTCTGTGTGTCTGTGTCTGTGTATGTGTGTGTGTGTGTCTGTGTGTGTGTGTCTGACTGTGTCTGATTGTGTGTATCATGTACGTGTCTGTCACACTGTGTGTGTGTGTGTTTTCTGACTGTGTCTGTGTGTGTGTGTTTCTGTGTGCCTGTGTGTGTGTGTGTGTGTGTATGTGAGAGTGTGTGTGTGTGTGTATGTGAGAGTGTGTGTGTGTCTGTGTGTGTGTGTGTGTGTGTGTGTGTGTGAGTGTGTGTGTGTGAGAGTGTGTGTGTGTGTGTGTGTGTGTGTGTGTGTGTATGTGTGTGAGAGTGTGTGTGTGTGTGAGAGTGTGTGTGTGTGTGTGTGTGTGTGTGTGTGTGAGTGTGTGTGTGTGTGTGAGAGTGTGTGTGTGTGTGTGTGTGTGTGTGTGTGAGAGTGTGTGTGTGTGAGTGTGTGTGTGTGTGTCTGTGTGTGTGTGTGTGTGTGTGTGAGAGTGTGTGTGTGTGTGTGTGTGTGTGTGTGTGTGTGTGTGTGTGTGTGAGTGTGTGTGTGTGTGTGAGAGTGTGTGTGTGTATGTGTGTGTGTGAGAGTGTGTGTGTGTGAGTGTGTGTGTGTGTGTCTGTGTGTGTGTGTGTGTGTGTGTGTGTGTGTGTGTGTGTGTGTGTGTGTGTGAGTGTGTGTGTGTGTGTGTGTGTGTGTGTGAGAGTGTGTGTGTGTGAGTGTGAGTGTGTGTGTGTGTGTCTGTGTGTGTGTGTGTGTGTGCGCGCATGCTCCGGTTTCCTCCCATATTCCCAGATAGAACAAAGAACAAAGAAAATTACAGCACAGGAACAGGCCCTTCGGCCCTCCAAGCCTGCACCGACCATGCTGCCCGACTGAACTAAAACCCCCTACCCTTCCGGGGACCATATCCCTCTATTCCCATCCTATTCATATACTTGTCAAGACGCCCCTTAAAACTCACTGTTGTATCCGCTCCCACTACCTCCCCCAGCAGCGAGTTCCAGCCACCCACCACCCTCTGTGTAAAAATTTGCCTCGTACATCTCCTTTAAACCTTGCCCCTCACACCTTAAACTGTGCCCCCTAGTAATTGACTCTTCCACCCTGGGAAAAAGCTTCTGACTATCCACACTGTCCATGCCCCTCATAATCTTGTAGACTTCTATCAGGTCTCCCCTCAATCTCTGTCATTCCAGTGAGAACAAACCAAGTTCCTCCAACCTTTCCTCATAGCTAATGCCCTCCATATCAGGCAACACCCTGGTAAATCTTTTCTGTACCCTCTCCAAAGCCTCCACATCCTTCTGGTAGTGTGGCGACCAGAATTGAACACTATATTCCAAGTGCAGCCTAATTAAGGTTCTATGAAGCTGACTTGCCAATTTTTAAACTCAATGCCCCGGCCGATGAAGGCAAGCATGCCGTATGCCTTCTTGACTACCTTCTCCACCTGCATTGCCACTTTCAGTGACCTATGTACCTGTACACTCAGATCCATCTGCCTATCAATACCCTTAAGGGTTCTGCCATTTACTGTATATTTCCTATCTGTATTAGACCTTCCAAAATGCATTACCTCACATTTATCCGGATTAAACTCCATCTGCCATCTCTCCGCCCAAGTCTCCAACTGATCTATATCCTGCTGTATCCTCTGATGGTCCTCATCGCTATCCGCAAATCCACCAACCTTTGTGTCGTCCGCAAACTTACTAATCAAACCAGTTACACTTTCCTCCAAATCATTTATATATATTACAAACAGCAAAGGTCCCAGCATTGATCCCTGAGGAACACCACTTGTCACAGCCCTCCATTCAGAAACACACCCTTCCACTGCTACCCTCTGTCTTCTTTGGACGAGCTAGTTTTGTATCCACCTTGCCAGCTCACCTCTGATCCCACGCGACTTCACCTTCTGCACCAGTCTGCCATGAGGGACCTTGTCAAAGGCCTTACTGAAGTCCATGTAGACAACATCCACTGCCCTACCCTCATCAATCACCTTCGTCACTTCCTCGAAAAACTCTATCAAGTTAGTGAGACACGACCTCCCCTTCACAAAACCATGTTGCCTCTCGCTAATACGTCCACTTATTTCCAAGTGGGAGTAAATCCTGTCTCGAAGAATCCTCTCCAATAATTTCCCCACCTCTGATGTAAGGCTCACCGGCCTGTAATTACCTGGATTATTCTTGCCACCCTTCTTAAACAAAGGAACAACATTGGCTATTCCCCAATCCTCTGGGACCTCCCCTGTAGCCAGTGAGGATACAAAGATTTCTCTCAAGGCCCCAGCAATTTCCTCCCTTGCTTCTTTCAATATTCTGGGGTATATCCCATCAGGCCCTGGGGACTTGTCTACCTTGATGTTTCTCAAGAACCCCAATACCTCCTCCTTTTTGATCTCAACATGACTCAAACTATCTACACATCCTTTCCCAGACTCATCATCCACCAAGTCCTTCTCTTTGGTGAATACTGACGCAAAATACTCATTTAATACCTCGCCCATTTCCTCTGGCTCCACGCATAGATTCCCTCCCTTGTCCTTGAGTGGGCCAACCCTCTCCCTGGCTACCCTCTTGCTCTTTATATATGTATAAAAAGCCTTGGGAATTTCCTTAATCCTGCTGGACAATGCCTTTTCATGACTCCTTTTAGCTCTTCTTACTCCTTGCTTAAGTTTCTTTCTACTTTCCTTGTATTCCACACTTGCTTCGTGTGTTCCCAGCCTCCTCGCTTTGACAAATGCTTCCTTTTTCTCTTTGACTCGGCTCACAATATCTCTCGTTATCCAAGGTTCCCAAAACTTGCCATACTTATCCTTCATCCTTACAGGAATGTGCCGGTCCTGAATCCCGATCAACTTACACTTGAAAGCCTCCCACATGCCAGATGTTGATTTGCCCTCAAACATCTGCCCCCAATCTACATTCTTCATTCATTCTTGTGTGGGTGAGTGTGTGGGTGAGTGCGTGGGTGAATGTGTGGGTGAGTGTGTGTGTGAGTGTGTGTGTGAGTGTGTGTGTGAGTGTGTGTGTGGGTGAGTGTGTGGGTGAGTGTGTGGGTGAGTGTCTGTGTGTATTCACATTGAGGATACCCTCCGTTTTGTTGTGTGGCACCAACTCAAGACCAAGGGTGGAATTTTCCCCTTCCGTCGCCACGGGAATCATAGCGGGCGGGGGGGGGGGGGGGGGGGGGGGGCGGTGGACTGTGCAAATGTACGTTGACCTCAGCGGGAATGTCTGGCCTTGGGGCAAATGTGGCTGGAAAATCCCACCCTGGGCATCCATGAGGCGCTGTGGGCCATTGGCAGCAGAATTGTACTCGACCACAATCTGTAACCTCATGGCCTGGCATATCCCCCACTCTACCATTCCCACCAAGCCAGAGGATCACCCCTGGTTCAATGAAGAGTGCAGGAGAACATTCCAGCAGCAGCACCTAAAAATGAGGAATCAACCTGGTGAAGCTACAACACAGGATTACTCCCGTGCCAAACAGCATAAGCAGCATGCAATAGACAGAGCGAAGTGATCCCACAACCAACAGATCAGACCCAAGCTCTGCAGCCCTGTCACATCCAATCATAAATGGTGGTGAACAATTAAACAACTCACTGGAGGAGGTGGCTCCACAAATATCCCCATCCTCAATGATGGAGGAGCCCAGCACATCAGTACAGAGGATAAGGCAGAAGCATTCGCAACCATCTTCAGCCAGAGGTGCCAAGTGGATGATCCATCTCGGCTTCCTTCAGTGGTCCCCAGCATCACAGATGTCACTCTTCAGCCAATTCGATTCACTCCACGTGATATCAGGAAACAGCTGAAGGGACTGGATACTGTGAGGCTTGGGCCCTGACAATATTCTGGCAACAGCACTGAAGTCTTGTGCTCTAGAACTTGCCGCTCTCCTAGCGAAACTGTTCCAGTACAGCTACAACACTGGCTTCTACCCAGCAATGTGGAAAATTGCCCAGGAATGTTCTGTACACAAAAAGCAGGACAGATCCAACCCGGCCAATTACCACCCAATCAATCTATTCTCAATCATCAGTAAATTGATGGCCAGTGCTATCAGGAACAAGCTGCTCAGTGACGCTCAGTTTGGGTTACTCAGCTCCTGACCTCATGACAGCCTTGGTTCAAACATGGACAAAAGAGCTGAATTCCAGAGGTGAGGTGACAGTGACAGCCCTTGGCATCAAGGCCGGATTCGACCGAGTGTGGCCTCAAGGAGCCCGAGCAAAACTGGAATCAATGGGAATTGGGAAAACCTGGTACAAAGGAAGATGGTTGTGGTTGCGGAGGGTCAGTCATCTCAGCTCCAGGACATCTCTACAGGAGTCCCTCAGGGTTAGTGTCCTCGGCCCAACAATCTTCAGCTGCTTCATCAATGGCCTTCCCTCCATCATAAGGTCAGAAGTGGGGATGTTCACTGATAATTGCACAATGTTCAGCACCATTCGCGACACCTCAGATACTGAAGCAGTCCATGTTCAAATGCAACAAGATCTGGACAATGTCTAGGCTTGGGCTGACAAGTGGAAAGTAACATTCGCGCCACATAAATGCCAGGCAATGACCATCACCAATAAGAGACACTCTAAGCACCGCCCCTCGACATTCAATGGTGTAACCATCACTGAATCCCCCACTGTCAACATCCTGGGGGTTACCATTGAGCAGAAACTCAACTGGACTCACCACATAAACACAGTGGCTACAAGAGCAGGTCAGAGGCTGGGAATACTGCGGCGAGTAACTCAGGGGTCAGCAGAGGACAGGGTGCAATTAAATTGTGATGCTCCCATGGTCGACCAGCCCTCCGGCTTCCTGACTTGCGTCAGGTGACAGTCAGCAGCTGAGAAAGTATTAAAACCTTCCAGTAAATATTGGGCCAAAGCGATAACACCTCCCTGCCTTCCAGAGAGAATATAGAAAGATCCCTGCATTTCTATAGCACCTTCTACAGCCTCAGGACACCCCATAGCACATTTACAGCTGATGTGGGAAATGCAGCAGTCAACTGGTGCACAGCAAGATCCCACAGACAGTTACGTGATACCAACCAGCTCATCTGTATCTGTGATGTTGGTGAAGGCATAAATATTCACCCTTCCCCTGACACCGGGGAGACCCCCCCCACCCCCACCTGCACCCCTAGCCCCTACCCCACCCCCAGCCCTACCCCCACTCCCACTCCTCACCCCCACCCCAACCCCACCCTCACCCCCAGCCCCACTCCACTGTTTTTCTTCAATATCGTGCCAAGTTTCAAGAGAAAAGCAGCGCCTCCAGCAATGCGGCACTCCCTCAATACTGCACTAAAACTGTTAGGGTTGGTTTCTGTGTCAGGCCCCGAGGGCGGAACTTGAACCCACAAACCCTCCGACTCCAGAGTAAGAGCGCTACCCCCTGAGCCACTGGACACTGGACTTCCACACTGGACATTGGACTTCCACACTGGAATTCCACACTGGACACTGGAATTCCACACTGGAATTCCACACTGGACACTGGAATTCCACACTGGACACTGGAATTCCACACTGGAATTCCACACTGGACACTGGAATTCCACACTGGAATTCCACACTGGACACTGGAATTCCACACTGGAATTCCACATGAACACTGGAGTTCCGCACTGGACACTGGAATTCCACACTGGAATTCCGCACTGGACACTGGAATTCCATGCTGGGCAGAGTGAGGGTTTCACCATGAGAGAAATGGCAGTGGATTGTTGCCATGGAGATGGGAGATTGGTCAGAGCAGTGGGTCAGGGATAAGTGGATAAGGGAGAGGGGAAAAACTTTGATCTGAGCTGTGTTGGAGAGTTTGATCGGGCAGCCAGCTCAGTGAGTGGCCAGTCCCGAGTACTCAGCACGGATTAATATTTCACTCCACTATTTCCCCAGCTTGGATTTGCTGTCATTCTCTCCTCACTGTGACACACGCTGGGATCTTCACTAAATATCATCAACAAAGTTGTGTTTTTGCACAGATAAATGAGGCAAGGGAAGCAGCAACATCCCCTGGTATTCCTGCGCCACTCAAATTTAACTCCTTCATCATTTTCATAGACTTTCCATGGGGCGGCACGGCGGCACAGTGGTTGGCGCTGCTGCCTCACAGCACCAGGGACCCGGGTTCAATTCCAGCCTCGGGTCACTGTCTTTGTGGAGTTTGCATGTTCTCCCCATGTCTACATGGGTTTCCTCCGGGTGCTCCAGTTTCCTTCCACAGTCTGAAAGATGTGCTGGTTAGATGGATTGGCCGTGCTAAATTGCCCCTTAGTGTCTCAAGATGTGTAGGTTAGGGGGATTAGTGGGGTAAATAAACAAAGTGGTGGCGGTTGGGCCTGGGTAAGACGCTCTGTCAGAGAGTTGGTGCAGACTCAATGGGCTTTTTATTTACTCATTTGTGGGACATGGGCGTCGCTGGCTGCCCAGCATTTAATGCCTATTTAGTTGCCCTTGAGAAGGTGGTGGTGAGCTGCCATCTTGAATCGCTGCAGTCCACGTGCTGTGGGTTGACCCACAATGCCGTTAGGGGGGGGAATTCCAGGATTTTGACCCAGTGACTGTGAAGGAACGGCGATATATTTCCAAGTCAGGATGGTGAGTTGATTGGAGGGGAACTTGCAGGTGGTGGTGTTCCCAGGTATCTACTGCTCTTGTCCTTCTAGATGGAAGTGGTCGTGGGTTTGGAAGGTGTTGTCTAAGGACCTTTGGTGAATTGCTGCAGTGCATCTTGTAGATAGTACACTCTGCTGCTACTGGGCTGAATGGCCTCCTTCTGCACTGTTGGGATTCTATGATTCTATCACTATGAGACGCAGTCCAGGAGGAAGGTGACATTGAGAGATACTCACCTCCTTTCTCAATCCCATCCACCCAGTTGCTCTCCACAGCCCAGTATTTGAGTGTCCGACCTGCTTTCAGCTGCTGTAGGGATGGGTTCTTTGTTCCGAGACGGGGAGGTGAATGAAGATTTTACCCTGTGTTTAAGCTTTATGTCTGTACAGGTTGAGCCTGTTGTTGTGAGGGAGAGGGAGAGTGAGGCCTGCACTGGGGTTGGTGGACCAACACCATTTGAGTTGGGAAATATTGAATGAAATATCTGGAGATCTCTGAGAGCCAAGCTCACCATTCCACTTTTCACCTCAGTCCTAACTCAGCGTATTGCCTCTTTTTGCATGGTTTTATTCTGATCGGAATGATCTGCGGGTATCCCATGATGCCCTGATGTTTGAGTGCAGTTGGCAAAACAAGATTAGGCTGAATCACTATATATGGTAATTGCTTTGCTCACTTACCTGCTTCTGCCAGTTGTCCTGCTGTGTGCAGATATTTCACTGACTGTCGCTAGGATCTGTATTGTGGTTGAGAAGCAGGAGGTCTCCGCCAGACATCAGTGAAAGCATTTGAGAGATTCCTATCCAGCCTTGGCAGCGAAGGACCTTGTCAGGAATGAATGAGAGCAACAACTGGATCCTCACAGACTGTTCCCAGGCTCAGTTAGAACCAGAATTCCTACAGCAGGTAGATGCAATGTGTTAATGTGATGGTTGCCTCGCTCTGGTTATTGCCGTGATGCAATATTCTCAGCTGAACTACACCTCAACGTCTTTTACAGTCATAGAGTCATAGAGGTTTACAGCATGGAAACAGGCCCTTCAGCCCAACCTGTCCATGCTGCCCTTTTTTTTAACCACTAAGCTACTCCCAGTTGCCCGCATTTGGCCCATATCCCTCTATACCCATCTTACCCATGTAACTGTCTAAACGCTTTTCAAAAGACAAAATTGTACCCGCCTCTACTACTGCCTCCGGCAGCTTGTTCCAGACACTCACCGCCCTCTGTGTGAAGAAATTGCCCCTCTGGACCCTTTTATATCTCTCCCCTCTCACCTTAAACCTATGTCCTCTAGTTTTAGACTCCCCTACCTTTGGGAAAAGATATTGACTATCTAGCTGATCTGTGCCCCTCATTATTTTATAGACCTCTATAAGATCACCCCTAAGCCTCCTACGCTCCAGAGAAAAAAGTCCCAGTCTATCCAGCCTCTCCTTATAACTCAAACCATCAAGTCCCAGTAGCATCTTAGTAAATCTTTTCTGCACTCTTTCTAGTTTAATAATATCCTTTCTATAATAGGGTGACCAGAACTGCACACAGTATTCCAAGTGTGGCCTTACCAGTGTCTTGTACAACTTTAACAAGACGTCCCAACTCCTGTATTCAATGTTCTGACCAATGAAACCAAGCATGCCGAATGCCTTCTTCACCACTCTGTCCACCTGTGACTCCACTTTCAAGGAAGCTATGAACCTGTGTTTTTCATCTCTGTCTCTCTCTCTCTCTTATTCTCTTTTCTATGCTGTCTGGTCTTCCTCATCTCTATCACTGCTTCATGCTCCCTCTTCTCTTGTTCTCCCTCTCTCACTCTATCAAGGATTTCACGCTCACTCTCACTCACTCTCATTTCTGTTTTCCTCGTGATTCCTCTCTATATCCCTCATTTGTTCATTCCCTGATGCCACACAGTTTCACTAAGAACATGGGCAAATAAGAACAAAGAACAGTATAGCACAGGAACAGGCCCTTTGGCCCTCCAAGCCCGTGCCAATCACGATGCCCCAACTAAACTAAAAATAAAACCTTGTGCCCTTACTCAGTCCGTATCCCTCTATTCCCTCCCTATTCATGGACCCATCCAGATGCCACGTGAGGTCACTCTCCTTAATTTGAATTCAGTTGTGTTGTTAGCAAGGATAGCATCATGGACGGATGGTGTCAGATCGCTATGGTCCCACTCACACTAAATTAACGACCTACCTGAGCATGGTTGGACGTTGTCACCTCAGTCACTTTTAACGATGAAATCACTCCAGGAGTTTGCACCAATCCCTTTAGGATTTTTTTGGGTTGACTGCTGTGCAAACTGTTCACAGTTGCTGTAATTCTCAATTCCCAAACTCTGATTAAAATGACCTCAAGTGTTTACATCTAACCTCTGATGGTTTCCTGTCCCACTTTAAATCTTGTTAATGCAATTGTCTCTTTAATTCAGAATACTTCATTTACCCTTTCTTGGCTTCTCCTGAACAATAGCTTCACCTCTGTTGACTTAACTTCAGTTGTGTGAAACACTCTTTCTGTCCCAATTCCCTGGTTATCTGGACTTTATTTGTTCCTGAGCAAGTTTGCATCTTTGCAAACCCCTGGTCCTGCCCAGCTTCTCCTGGCAGGGTTGAGAGCGGATCGCTCCAATGTGATCTGTCCCCAACTTCCAGTTGAAACTAAAGAACAAGGAAAAGCTCTCTGCCTCTGGGAAGTGGGCCTCCTGTTGCTAAGCAACGCCCCTGCTACTATATTTATTCTTCACACCATGACGCTCTCTCAGCAAAACAGAATCACATCTGAAACTTAACCAACTCCCCCACACACACAAACACCTTTGTCCAGCTTGAATCTAACGATAGGTTTTACCCTTCCTTCCACAGAAAGATTAAATTAAACCCTCTTAAAACTATACCTTATTTCTAATGTTTACCAATGCAAATATAAATCCCTTGAAACTACCTGTATTTTCCTGTGGAGAGTATCAGTAAAACTGGCCCAGAATGCTCTTGTGTACCTTAAAATGAAGAGCTGGAGGCCCACTTCCCAGAGGCAGAGAGCTTTTCCTTGTTCTTTAGTTTCAACTGGAAGTTGGGGACAGATCACATTGGAGCGATCCGCTCTCAACCCTGCCAGGAGAAGCTGGGCAGGACCAGGGGTTTGCAAAGATGCAAACTTGCTAAGGAACAAATAAAGTCCAGATAACCAGGGAATTGGGACAGAAAGAGTGTTTCACACAACTGAAGTTAAGTCAACAGAGGGTGAAGCTATTGTTCAGGAGAAGCCAAGAAAGGGTAAATGAAGTATTCTGAATTAAAGAGACAATTCCATTTTGAACTGGTTTTTCCCTCTGGGAAGTTGGATGTTTCCTTCAGTCACACTGTGCAATGAAGGAGTTACTGAATCCGTGCGGGTTCCACTCCACGTCTACATTATTCATCTTGGGTGGTCTCACTGTGTCTGTGACTCAGCTTTCTAATCATTAGAGGTGATTCTCTGTCCGATTTATGCCTGATTGAAGGAAAGCCCTGATTGGAAGCAAACGGAGTGATGGTGGGCTCCTGTGTGTGTGCCTCCGACCTCACTTATTGCGAGGAAGGAAAACCCTTTTGTTTGAAACGCTCAGTGGTGTTTTTCTGTTGTTCTGGGCGAAGTGAAGTCAGATTCTTTTGTATAAACCGAACCAAGCTCTGATTCTGCTTCCACAAACCTGGTTACACACTCACCCCATCCCCAAATAACTGTCCTCCGCCACCATTTTAACCAACCCACCCAGCCATGCTACCCTCATCTCTCCCGTCCTCCCAGGCCACTCTTCAAAGGGTGTGGGCATCACTGGCAAAGTTGTTTTCCATCCCCAATTGCCCTTGCAGACGGTGGTGGTGAGCTGCCTGTGGTGTAGGTACACCTACAGTGCTGTTAGATAGGGAGTTCCAGGATATTGATCCAGTGACAGTGAAGGAGCGACCGATATATTTCCAAGTAAGGGTAGTGCGAAACTGTGAGGGGAACTTGCAGATAGTGATGTCCCTATGTGTCTGCTGCCCTTACCCTTCTAGACGGTAGAGGGTTTGGGAGGTGCTGTCTAAGGAGCCTTGGTGAGTTTCTGAAGTGCAGGAACTCACCAGTAATATAAAAGAAGATGGGAAGAGTTTTTTTCAATAAATAAAAGGTAAGGGAGAAGAAAAAATAGCCATTGGACCACTGGAAACTGAGGCTGGAGAAGTAATAATAGGAAACAAAGCAATAGCAGAGGAACTGAATAGTTACTTTGCATCAGTCTTCACGGTGGAAGACACCAATGGGATGCCAGAGCTCCAGGAGAGTCAGGGGCACAGGGGAGTGTAGTGACCGTCACTAAGGAGAAGGTTCTGGGGAAACTGAAAGGTCTGAAGGTGGATAAATCACCTGGACCGGATGGACTACACCCCAGGGTTCTAAAAGAGATCGCTGAGGAAATTGTGGAGGCATTGGTGGTGATCTTTCAGGAATCACTGGAGGCAGGGAGGGTCCCAGAGGACTGGAAAGTAGCTAATGTAACACCGCTGTTTAAGAAGGGAGGGAGGCAGCAGACGGGAAATTATAGGCCTGTTAGCCTGACTTCAGTCATTGGCAAGACTTTAGAGTCCATTATTAAAGATGAGATCGCTGAGTGCTTGGAAGTGCCTGATAAAATAGGACTGAGTCAGCACAGCTTTGTCAAGGGGAGGTCATGTCTGACAAATCTGTTAGAGTTCTTTGAGGAGGTAACAAGGAAGTTAGATAAAGGAGAGCCAGTGGACGTGATTTACTTAGATTTCCAGAAGGCCTTTGACAAGGTGCCGCATAGGAGACTGTTAAATAAGTTAAGAACCCATGGTGTTAAGGGTAAGATCCTGGCATGGATAGAGGATTGGCTGACTGGCAGAAGGCAGAATGTGGGGATAAAGGGGTCTTTCTCAGGATGAAGCCGGTGACTAGTGGTGTGCCTCAGGGGTCGGTGCTGGGACCACAACTTTTCACAATATACATTAACGATTTGGAGGAAGGAACTGAAGGCACTGTTGCTAAGTTTGCAGATGATGCAAAGATATGTAGAGGGACAGGTAGTATTGAGGAAGCAGGGGGGCTGCAGAAGGACTTGGACAGGTTAGGAGAGTGGGCAAAGAAGTGGCAGATGGAATACAATGTGGAAAAATGTGAGGTTATGCACTTTGGAAGGAGGAATGGAGGCATAGACTATTTTCTAAATGGGAAAATGCTTAGCAAATCAGAAACACAAAGGGACTTGGGAGTCCTTGTTCAAGATTCTCTTAAGGTCAACGTGCGGGTTCAGTTGGCAGTTAGGAAGGCAAATGCAATGTTAGCATTCGTGTCGAGAGGGCTAGAATACAAGAGCAGGAATGTCAAGACAAGGAATACAAGACAAGATCGAGTCTGCTCCGCCATTCAATCATGGCTGATATTTTGCTCATCCCCATTCTCAGTTTTGGGCCCCGTATCTAAGGAAGGATGTGCCGGCCTTGGAAAAGGTCCAGAGGAGGTTCACGAGAATGATCCCTGGAATGAAGGGCTTGTTGTACGAGGAACGGTTGAGGACTCTGGGTCTGTACTCGGAGTTTAGAAGGATGAGGGAGGATCTTATTGAAACTTACAGGATACTGCAAGGCCTGGATAGAGTGGACGTGGAGAGGATGTTTCCACTAGTAGGAAAAACTAGAACCAGAGGGTACAACCTCAGGCTAAAGGGACGATCCTTTAAAACAGAGATGAGGAAGAATTTCCTCAGCCAGAGAGTGGTGAATCTGTGGAACTCTTTGCCGCAGAAGGCTGTGGAGGCCAGGTCATTGAGTGTCTTTAAGACAGAGATAGATAGGTTCTTGATTAATAAGGGGATCAGGGGTTATGGGGGAAAGGCAGGAGAATGGGGATGAGAAAAATATCAGCCATGATTGAATGGCGGAGCAGAGTCGATGGGCCGAGTGGCCTCATTCTGCTCCAATGTCTTATGGTCTTAATGCGTCTATCCAGCATTTCTTTTGGACCGTGGGAGGAAACCGGAGCACCCGGAGGAAACCCACGCAGACACGGGGAGAATGTGCAAACTCCACACAGACAGTGACCCGAGCCGGGAATCGAACCTGGGTCCCTGGCACTGTGAGGCAGCAGTGCTAACCCACTGTGCCACCGTGCCGCCATGTGATGGGTGTGACTCCAGAGCCACAGCGATGTGGTTGACTCTCGACTGTCCCTCTGAAATCCACTCGGTTGTGTTCAAGAAGGAAGCGCACCACCAACTTCTTAAGAATAGTTAAAGATGGGCAGTAAAATGCAGCTCTTAGCTGAATAAATGTAACAAAAGGGATTGTTGGTGTCAGAGCAGTTGGTCGGTGTCTGGTTGTGAATGTGGTTTCTACATGTCCCACAGCGACCCTGTTCACTTGCCAGAAAGAAGCTTTACTGTTTCTCTGCAGTCTCCAGTTTTATCGCTTTATCTGACATAATAACTACACAAAATATTGAACTTTACTGGACAGTAAAACAAGTGAATCGTGACAGTAATACAGGCCGGATTTTTATTGTCATTACTAAGTTCGACTCTCTCTTCGACTTGTGGAAAGTTATAAATCCTTTCAGTCTGCGTGTTCCAATTTGTGAGGTCAGGAATATTCTGCTTAAATGGTTCCCTTTCTCTTTGCCACTGTTCCTCTCAGCTATCTGCCTGGACCATCTGTCTTCAGAGGCTAGACTCAGAGCTACTTGTTTGAATCGACAAGTTAATAAATATTGTCAACAAAGGGAGCAGGATCTAACAGATTTAAACACCTATCCCGTTCAACCCTTTGAGAACACAGCAAAATACATAAATACATGGATCCCGCAGATAAATGTCAACAAATCGCAAAGCATCTTTGTATTTGAACTGAATGACTCGCCTCCGCATGACATCAGTTATAAGGAGAGGCTGGATAGACTGGGACTTTTTTCTCTGGAGGGTAGAAGGCTGAGGGGTGATCTTATAGAGGTCTATAAAATAATGAGGAGCGCAGATTAGCTAGATAGTCAATATCTTTTCCCAAAGGTAGGGGAGTCTAAAACTAGAGGGCATAGGTTTAAGGTGAGAGGGGAGAGATACAAAAGGGTCCAAGGGGCAATTTTTTTCACACAGAGGGTGGTGAGTGTTTGGAACGAGCTGCCAGAGGTAGTAGTAGAGGCGGGTACAATTTTGTCTTTTAAAAAGCATTTAGATAGTTACATGGATAAGATGGGTATCGAGGGATATGGGCCAAATGCTTAGGGGTTTTTAAAAAAAGGGCGGCATGGACAAGTTGGGCTGAAGGGCCTGTTTCCATGCTGTAAACCTCTATGACTCTATGACGCACTCCCTTCCCAGACAAACCAGCTCACACTTAGAACAATATCCATCACGCAAATCATCCATTGACTCTGTCTACACTTCCCGCTGCCTCGGCAAAGCAGCCAGCATAATTAAGGACCCCACGCACCCCGGACATTCTCTCTTCCACCTTCTTCCGTCGGGAAAAAGATACAAAAGTCTGAGGTCACGTACCAGCCGACTCAAGAACAGCTTCTTCCCTGCTGCTGTCAGACTTTTGAATGGACCGACCTCGCATTAAGTTGATCTTTCTCTACGCCCTAGCGATGACTGTAACACTACATTCTGCACCCTCTCCTTTCCTTCTCTATGAACGGTATGCTTTGTCTGTATAGCGCGCAAGAAACAATAGTTTTAACTCCAAAAGAGAAAATGCTGGAAAATCTCAGCAGGTCTGGCAGCATCTGTAAGGAGAGAAAAGAGCTGACGTTTCGAGTCCGGATGACCCTTTGTCAAAGTCCTTTAATACTTTTCATTGTATACTAATACATGAGACAATAATAAATCAAATCAAATCAAAATCAAATCAAAATCCATATCTGTGGCTGAAGCTGGTTTCTAAGATCTCGGTCCAGAAGCGGTCCAGCCCGATCTTCCATGAAACTGTTTGATTGCCGGGGAACGGGTGTTCGGCACGGTGATAACAGGAATGTTGAAGGACGTGGAGGGATTGAGAAACTAGTCCCTCTCTCAAATCCTCCAGCTCCCCGAATCTGCCACAGTTCCATTACATAAACAACAAAACCTGCGGTAAGATTTGCCACCTCATTAAGAGTGCCACACTCGGCCCGTGGTGAGGAAAGATCCAGCAGATAGAATAGGATTAAATTCTCTGAAAAAACATTGCATTGAGGAATCCTGAACAATTCTTCCCAGGGATTAGAAATGGCCCAATTTAAACAGGAGATTTACATTAATGCCCAGGGAAGGATCAGTAATATTAGATGACTTGCAGGTAATTTCTTTCACCAATGATCACTATAGCTTCAGTACTTTAAGAGCTTAGATTCACACAAACTGTGAGGTATTAATTAAATGGAACTTTCAGCAGTTGATGAAAGGGTTAATGTGCGGCGTTCCAGATTCCCTGCTATTCTCAGAATCATAGAGTCACAGAGGTTCACAGCAAGGAAACAGGCCCTTCAGCCCAACTTGTCCATGCCGCCCCTTTTTTTTAACCCCTAAGCTAGTCCCAATTGCCTGCATTTGGCCCATATCCCTTTACTCTGTATCTAACCCCGTGCTGTACCTGTCCTGGGAGTGTTTGATGGGGGACAGTGTAGAGGGAGCTTTACTCTGTATCTAACCCCATGCTGTACCTGTCCTGGGAGTGTTTGATGGGGATTGTGCGGAGGGAGCTTTACCCTGTATCTAACCCCGTGCTGTACCTGTCCTGGGAGTGTTTGATAGGGACTGTGTGGAGGGAGCTTTACTCTGTATCTAACCCCGTGCTGTACCTGTCCTGGGAGTGTTTGATGGGGGACAGTGTAGAGGGAGCTTTACTCTGTATCTAACCCCGTGCTGTACCTGTCCTGGGAGTGTTTGATGGGCATGATGTGGAGATGCCGGCATTGGACTGGGGTAAACACAGTAAGAGTTTTAACAACACCAGGTTAAAGTCCAACAGGTTTATTTGGTAGCAAATGCCATTCGCTTTCGGAGCGCTACTCCTTCGTCAGATGGAGTGGAAATTCTGTAACTAACCCCGTGCTGTACCTGTCCTGGGAGTGTTTGATGGAGGCAGTGTAGAGGGAGCGTTACTCTGTATCTAACCCCGTGCTGTGCCTGTCCTGGGAGTGTTTGATGGGGACAGTGTAGAGGAAGCTTTACTCTGTATCTAACCCCGTGCTGTATCTGTCCTGGGAGTGTTTGATGGGGGCAGTGTAGAGGGAGCTTTACTCTGTATCTAACCCCGTGCTGTACCTGTCCTGGGAGTGTTTGATGGGGAACAGTGTAGAGGGAGCTTTACTCTGTATCTAACCCCGTGCTGTATCTGTCCTGGGAGTGTTTGATGGGGGCAGTGTAGAGGGAGCTTTACTCTGTATCTAACCCCGTGCTGTATTTAAGGTGGTGGATGGGGTGTCAATCAAGTGGGATGCTTTGGCCTGGATGGTGTCGAGCTTTTTTGGTGTTATCGGAGCTGCACCAATCCAGGCAGGTGGAGAGGATCACACTCTCAGCACACTGCTCTCTTGTGCCTTTTAGATGGTGGACAGGCTTTGGGGAGTCAGGAGGTGAGTTACCCGCCATAGAATTCCCAGCCTCCAACCTGCTCTTGCAGCCACAGTGTTTATATGGCTGGTCCAGTTCAGGTTCTGGTCAATGGTAACCCCCAGGATGTTGATAATGGGGGATTCAGTGATGCTAATGCCATTGAACGTCAAGGGGCGATGGTGGACTCTCTCTTTTTGGTGATGGTCATTGCCTGGCACTTGTGTGGTGTGAATGTCACTTTCCACTTGTCAGCCCAAGCCTGGATATCATCCAGATCTTGCTGCATTTGAACATGGGCTGCTTCAGTATCTGAGGAGTTGCGAATGGTGCTGAACATTGTGCAATCATTGGTGAACATCCCCACTTCTGACCTTATGATGGAGGGAAAGTCATTGATGAAGCAGCTGAAGATTGTTGGGCCTCGGACACTACCCTGAGGGACTCCTGCAGAGATGTCCTGGAGCTGAGCTGGTGATGAGAAGTCAAGTAGGTTTTTCACTATTGTTAGTGCCTTCAACACCAGCCACAGACGCAGTCTATCAATATGTTCTTTAGGACTTGGCTAGCTTGGTGATGAGCATTGAAGTCCTCCATCCTCAGAGGTACATGGCAGCACAGTGGTTAGCACTACTGCCTCACAGCGCCAGGGACCCAGGTTTGATTCCCAGCTTGGGTCACTGTCTGTGTGGAGTTTGCACATTCTCCCCGTGTCTGTGTGGGTTTCCTCCGGGTGCTCCAGTTTCCTCCCACACTCCAAAGATGTGCAGGTTTGGTGGATTGACCATGCTAAATTGCCCCTTAGTGTCCCAGGATGTGTAGGTTAGGGGGATTAGCATGGTAAATACGCTGGGTTACAAGGATAGGGCAGGGTATGGGCCTGGGTGGGAGAGACAGTGCAGACTCGATGGGCCGAATGGCCTCTTTCTGCACTGTAGGAATTCTATAATTCTTTGCTCTGAATACATTGTGAACCCTTTGCTAGCCTCAGTGTTTCCCCCAGTTGGTGTTCAAGATGGAGGAGTACTGATTCATCATCTGGGGTCTAACCTGATGCAGTGAGACCAGTGGGTTCCGGAGTCAGTGTTGAGAAGTCCTGGGGAAAGTCCCTCCCGATGGTATAGCACAGTGCCAGCACCTCCGCTGGGACAGGGTATAGCCTGGGATGGTGAGCTGGTGTCCAGGACATTATCTAGTAATAAGCTTAGGCACTGCGTTACAATTTTCGCAATGGGAAGAGGTCATTCTCTTCCTGGAGGCCATTTGCCGTTCCGTTCAATTATCCCTGGGCTAAGCTTTGAAGAGATTCTATCAGATTTGAATTCAGTTTCGAACAATAAATCAATTATTAATTTGTTGCCTGCTCCTTAATCAAAGTGAAACTAATTACATCAGTTGCTATTGCTCATTTTCTGATCTGCCAATTTCTTGATGTATATGTGTCGGTTCTGGAGAAGACAGCCACAATATTTGTGTGATACACGGACAAAGGAATGTGTAAAGAAAGAACGCTCCTTCAGACAGATATCATCCAAATGTAGGAAAAGGAGGAGGCCATTCAGCCCCTTCACCCTCTTCTGCCATTTTATTAGATTATGGTTGACCTGAGTTCACTCACCATTATCCCAGACGCCTTCATTAAAAGCCTTAACGAGCAAAGATCTTTCAATCAGTTTTGAAAACTCCAGCTGAGATGAGAGTGACTGCCCTTGAGTTCCTCAGGGTAGTGTCCTCGGCCCAACAACCTTCAGCTGCTTCAAGAATCACCTTCCCTTCGTCATAAGTCTGCAAAGGGATATAGATGGTCTAAGTGAGTGGGCGAGGGTCTGGCAGATGGAGTATAATGTTGGTAAATGTGAGGTCATCCATTTTGGTAGGAATAACAGCAAAATGGACTATTATTTGAATGGTAAAAAATTGCAGCATGCTGCTGTGCAGAGGGACCTGGGTGTCCTTGTGCAGGAATCTCAAGGAGTTGGTTTGCAGGTGCAGCAGGTAATTAAGAAGGCAAATGGAATTTTGTCCTTCATTGCGAGAGGGATGGAGTTTAAAAACAGCGAGGTTATGTTGCAGCTGTATAAGGTGCTGGTGAGGCCACACCTGGAGTACTGTGTACAGTTTTAGTCTCCTTACTTGAGAAGGGATATACTGGCACTGGAGGGGGTGCAGAGGAGATTCACTAGGTTGATTCGGAGTTGAGAGGGTTGGCTTATGAGGAGAGATTGAATAGACTGGGACTATACTCATTGGAATTCAGAAGAATGAGGGGAGATCTTATAGAAACATATAAGATTATGAAGGGAATAGATAAGATAGAAGCAGGGAAGTTGTTTCCACTGGCAGGTGAAACTAGAACTAGGGGCATGACCTCAAAATAAGGGGGAGCAGATTTAGGACTGAGTTGAGGAGAAACTTCTTCACACAAAGGGTTGTGAATCTGTGGAACTCTCTGCCCAGTGAAGCAGTTGAGGCTACCTCGTTGAATGTTTTTAAGGCAAGGATAGATAAATGTTTGAACAGGAAAGGAATTAAGGGTTATGGTGAGTGGGCGGGTAAGTGGAGCTGAGTCCATAAAAAGATCAGCCATGATCTTATTGAATGGCGGAGCAGGCTCGAGGGGCCAGATGGCCTACTCCTGCTCCTAGTTCTTATGTTCTTATAAGGTCAGAAGTGGGAATGTTCGTTGATCACTGCACAATGTTCAGCAACTCCTCAGATACTGAAGCATTCCGTGTCCAAATGCAGTAAACTTGGACCTTATCCAGGCCTGGGCTGATAAGTGACGAGTAACATTCACACCATTTAATTTAGATAAATGCGAGGTGATGCATTTTGGTGGATGGAACCAGGGCAGGACTTACTCAGTTAATGTAGGGCGTTGGGGAGAGTTACAGAACAAAGAGATCTTGGGGTACAGGCTCATAGCTCCTTGAAAGTGGAGTCACAGGTGGACAGAGTGGTGAAGAAGGCATTCGGCATGGTTGGTTTCATCAGTCAGAACATTGAATACAGGAGTTGGGACGTCTTGTTGAAGTTAAACAAGACATTGGTAAGGCCACACTTGGAGTACTGTGTACAGTTCTGGTCACCCTATTATAGAAAGAATATTATTAAACCAGAAAGAGTGCAGAAAAGATTTACTCGGATGCGACCGGGGCTTGATGGTTTGAGTTATAAGAAGAGGCTGAATAGACTGGGACATTTTTCTCTGGAGCGTAGGAGGCTGAGGGGTGATCTTATAGAGGTCTATAAAATAATGAGGGACATAGATAAAGTAGATAGTCAACATCTTTTCCCAAAGATACAGGAGTCCAGAACTAGAGGGCACACGTTTAAGGTGAGAGGGGAAAGATACAAAAGTGTCCAGACGGGCAATTTTTTCACACAGAGGGTGGTGAGTGTCTGGAACAAGCTGCCAGAGGTAGTAGTAGAGGCGGGTACAATTTTGTATTTTAAAAAGCATTTAGACAGTTACATGGGTAAGATGGGTATAGAGGGATATGGGCCAAATGGGGGCAATTGGGATTAGCTTAATGGTAAAAACTGGGCGGCATGGACAAGTTGGGCCGAAGGACCTGTTTCCATGCTGTAAACCTCTATGACTCTCTGACACACAAGTGCCAGGCAATGACCATCTCTAACAGCAGAGAATCCAACCAACTGCCTTGACATTCAATGGCATTACCATAGCTGAATCCCCAACTATCAACATCCTGGAGTTTCCATTGACCAGAAACGGGACTGGACCAGCCATATAAATACTGTGGCTACAAGAATAGGTCAGAGGCTGGGAACCCTGCAGAGAGTAACTCACTTCCTGCCTCCCCAAAGTCTATCTACAAGGCACCAGTCCTGGTGGGCCACTCTCCAACTGCCTGGATGAGTGCAGCTCCCACAACACTCAAAAGATTCAACACCGACCTGAACAAAGCAGCCCACTTGACCAGTACACCATGCAGCCATGTTCAACACATTCACTCCCTCCACCACCGACACAGCAGTGTGTACCATCTACAAGATGCACTGCAGGAACTCACCAAGACTCCCTCGACAGCACCTCCCAAACCCACAACCGCTACAAAGACAAGGGCAGCAGACACATTGGATAATCTAATCCTTCACCTCAGCTCATTACTGCCTCAATGGGATCAGGAGAAACAACACCCTCTGGCTGCTTTCTATCTCCAAACGTCAGGACATATTGGCCAGGATTCTCCAGGATCTTCTGGTCCTGCCGCCCACAGCGCGCCCCTGCCACGGGTTTCCCGCGTCGTGGGGTGGAGTCGATGGGAAATCCCACTGGCAGAGACAGGACCAGAAGATCCCACCACTGGCAACCAGCACGCCACCTCCCATTGCGAGAGAGATGCCTCGGGAGACCAGAGCATCCCAGCCATTATTCTCTGTACCTGGGAAAGAGAAACAGAGAGAGAGAGGAGAGAGAGATAGAGATGGTGGGAGACAGAAAGACAGTGGAAGAGAGAGAGATAGTGAGAGAGAGTGAAAGAGAGAGATGGTGGGGAAGAGAGAGAGAGAGTGGGGAGACAGGGAAAAAGTGAGAGATAATGAGAGAAAGAGACTTTGATTTCATTTATTATTGTCACATATTTATTTATTAGTGTCACTAGTAGGCTTACATTAACACTGCAATGAAGTTACTGTGAAAATCCCCTAGTCGCCACACTCTGGCGCCTGTTCGGGTACACTGAGGGAGAATTTAGCATGGCCAATTCACCCTAACCAGCACGTCTTTCAGACTGTGGGAGGAAACTGAAGCACCCGGAGGAAACCCACGCAGACACGGGGAGAACGTGCAAACTCCACAAAGACAGTGGCCCAAGGCGGGAATCGAACCCGGGTCCCTGGCGCTGTGAGGCAGCAGTGTTAACCACTGTGCTACCGTGCCGTCCACGCACCACTGTGCTGCCCATATGAATGTATAGGGATACAGTGAAAAGTATTGTTTCTTGTGCGCTGTGCAGACAAAACATACCGTTCATAGAGTACATAGGGGAGAAGGAAAGGAGAGAGTGCAGAATATAGTGTTACAGTCACAGCTAGGGTGTAGAGAAAGATTAATTTAAAATAAGGTAGGTCCATTCAAAAGTCTGACAGCAGCAGGGAAGAAGCTGTTCTTGAGTCGGTTGCTATGTGATCTCAGACTTTTGAATGTTTTTCCCGACGGAAGAAGGTGGAAGAGAGAATGTCCGGGATGCGTGGGGTCCTTAATTATTCTGGCTGCATTGCCGAGGCAGTGGGAAGTGTAGACAGAGTCAATGGATGGGAGGCTGGTTTGCGTGATGGATTGGGCTACATTCACAACCCTTTGTAGTTCCTTGCGTTCTTGGGCAGAGCAGGAGCCAGACCAAGCTGTGATACAACCAGAAAGAATGCTTTCTATGGTGCATCTGTAAAGGTTGGTGAGAGTCATAACTTCTGAGAAAGTAGAGGCGTTGATGGGCTTTCTTAACTATAGCGTCAATGTGAAGGGGCAGATAGTGGGAATGCGCCAGACAGGAATTAGAGAGAGAAAGATAAAAGGGGGAGAGAGTAAACTCCAATAGTGATGACATCTCCAAACATTTTCTGTGAAACACTTTGGGACGTCCTGAGATTGTGAAAGGTGCCACAGAAATGCAGGTCTTTATTGTTAAGCTGAGTTGGTAATTTCCACCTTGATGCATGTATATATTGTTGTTATTGACCTGCCTTTTGTACTGGGACTAAAATAAGGAGATTGCTTTGTGAAGGCTGTTCACGGCTGCTTCAGTTGTAGTCTTGTATCTTTCTGTTTGGACTCAGAGCTCCCGATTGCGAGTTGCGTGCAGTTCTGTGAGTCTGGGCCGTGTGTATAAAATATCCTCCATTGAAGATTCGGATTTCTCCTCAGTCTGAAACCAAACTAAATGAAGAATGGAATTCCTCAACTCTCTCCGAATAAAATTGGAGAGGCCAGCAATAGGACAACTCTCACCCAATGGATCCTGTTCTGTGTGGCTATCGCATCATGGAATGGGAGCTCACAGCAGGAGGCCATTCAACCCATTGCATCTGTGCTGACTCTTTGTAAGAATCGTAGAATCCCTACAGTGCAGAAGGAGGCCACTCAGCCCATCGAGTCTGCACCGACCACAATCCCTCCCAAGCCCTATTCCCGTAACCCCACATATTTATCCTGCTAATCCCCTGACACTAGAGTCAATTTAGCATGGCCAATCAACCTAACCCGCACATTCTTTAGACTGTGGGAGGAAACCGGAGCACCCGGAGGAAACCCACGCAGACACGGGGAGAATGTGCAAACTCCACACAGACAGTGATCCAAACTGGGAATCGAACCTGGGTCCCCGGTGCTGTGAGGCAGCAGCGCTAACCATTGCGTCACCGTGTCGCCTTTCCTATTAGTTCCATTCTCCTGTTCTTTCCCTCCAGCCCTGCAAATATTTATTCCATTCCATTTGGAATCTTGTTGAATCTGCTTCCAGTGCCCTTCCCAACAGCACATTTTCTCCTTGGAGAGACGTAGGATGAGAGGGGACCTAATAGAGGTATATAAGATGTTGAGAGGCATAGATCGGGTGGACTCTCAGAGGCTTTTTCCCAGGGTGGAAATAGCTGCTACGAGAAGACACAGGTTTAAGGTGCTGGGGGGTAGGTACAGGGGAAATGTCAGGGGGAAGTTTTTCACACAGAGGGTGGTGGGCGAGTGGAATCGGCTGCCGTCAGGGGTGGTGGAGGCAAACTCAATAGGGTCTTTTAAGAGACTCCTGGATGAGTACATGGGACTTAATAGGATGGAGGGTTATAGGTAGGCCTAAAAGGTAGGGATATGTTCGGCACAACTTGTGGGGCCGAAGGGCCTGTTTGTGCTGTAGTTTTTCTATGTTTCTATTCCAGATCAGAGCAAGTCGCTGTGTAAAAACGATGCTCTCTCATCTTCCGCCTCTATATTTTTTATCAGTCGGCTCAAATTTGTTTGCTCTGGTTAGCAACCTTCTGTCACTGGAAAGCGTTTATCTTTCTTCACGGCACCTCCACATCATTTCTTTATGGAATCAGAACCCTTCCAGGACTTTGAACACCTGGATCAAACCTCCTCTTATCCTTCCTGCTCTGGGGTGAACTTTCATCCAGCACAGCGCTCAGGTCTACTCTGCTCAATATTAAGTTGCAGCTTTCATTAACTCTCAGACAGAGGGGTGGGGAGAAGCTGTTCGAACCCATCACTCAGCAGCGGATGTGTGTGAACACAAGGCGAGTTTCAAATCCTTCAAACAAACAGATTTGTCGGATATCAAAAGACACAAAGGTTCTGTTGACATTTAATGTCAAACTGCATCTGCAATGCACCGAGAGTCAGGATTAACACAAAGCCAGCGCCCTGGAGCCGGTCTCCATGGGAAAGGATGCACAGCTCCAGGTATACCCAGAACCTCTCCTCTCCACAATGGTCAGAGAATGCTGATTACTGACCATTTGATTAAATCCTCAAACTGTTATCCACTGAACTTCCTCCAGGAGCGTCAAACATCTGAACTGTGTTAGATTACAAGTTGGAACTGGGCGTTTTAACCTTTGAAAGGTCCCAGGTGTGGCCACGGTTGGAATAGTGTTGTGTAATGTTGTGAGGCGCCGCCTTTTGACTGATTGAATCTGGGACAGTCTGTACCTGCTGATATTTGGATTTGGTGTTAGTGCAGATTTCTCAAATGGAGTTGGTGCCAGAGGAAGTGGCCAGAATCTAAAAGCTGCCCAGGGTGGAGGTGAGAAAGGCAGTCAGACTGTGTGACTCGGGGTTCTGAGGTTGCTGCACTGTCTGTGCTGCTCTCTTCCCCCACCATAAGACCATAAGACATAGGAGCAGAATCAGGCCACTCGGCCCATCGAGTCTGCTCCGCCATTCAATCGTGGCTGATATTTTTCTCATCCCCACATGCGACATTAACCTGAGGCTCCACCTCCCGGTTCGGGTGGATGTCAAAGATCCCAGGGCACTATTTCAAAGAAGACCGGGAGGAAAGGGTTCACCCCACTGTCAATGGGGGGAGTGGGGAGGGAGGTACCAGCTCCTTCTCTCTCTCAATTCCCGCACCATCTTTTCCCTTGATGGTCAGTCTATTTTCCTCTGCTTTCCTGCAGTGATTCCCATTCCAAGTCTGTGATCCAGGATGTGATATCAGTGTATTTCCCATACTGATTGGTGCAGGTTTTGTACAGCGTGTCTCGGGATCGCCCCAATCTTAGCTCTATCTCTCGCCCTATACGGATCCCACACATAGTTGGCACACATACTCGGGGACTACACGAGCAAATGTTTGGTAAGCTATAACTCTGATATTTCCATTGCAATAACAAAGAATCCTCTTCTGAAACCCTAGAACCCTGAAGATGGGGGAGATGGATAAGGAGGAAACTCGTGTGGAGGAGCATAGACGATTTGGGCTGAATGGCCTGTGTCTGTGCTGTGTATTCTGTGTGAACAGAAATTTTAGTGACAAACCAGGCAGCATGGTTTTGTGAAGGGGAGGTCGTGTCTCATAAACTTGATTGAGTTATTTGAGGAAGTGACAAGACAAATTGCCCAGGGCAGGGCAGTGGATGTTGTGTACATGGACTTTAGCAATGCCTTCGATAAGGTTCCTCATGACAGGCTGGTACAGAAGGTGATGTCATATGGGATCTGAGGTGAGCTGGTAAGATGGATACAAATCTGGCTTGGGCACAGAAAGCAGAGAGTAGCAGTGGAAGCATACTTTTCCAACTGGAGGTCTGTGACAAGCGGTGTTCCACAAGGATCAGTGCTGGGACCTCTGTTGTTTGTAATATATATAAATGATTTGGAGGAAAATGTAGGTGGTCTGATGAGTAAATTTGTAGATGATATAAAAATTTGGGGAGTAGCGGAACGTGAGGAGGATTGTCCGAGGATACAGCAGGATATAAATCAGCTGGAGACCTGGGCCGAAAGATGGCAGATGGAATTTAACCCGGATAAATGTGAGGTGATGTGATTTGGAAGGTCTACAGTAGAAGGAAAGTATACAGCAAATGGCAGAGCCCTTAGAAATATTAGCATACAGAGGGATCTAGGCGTGCAGATCCACAGTTCCCTGAAGGTGACGACTCAGGTGGACAAGGTGGTCAAGAAGGCGTGTGGCATGCTGGCCTTCATCGGTCGGGGCGTTGAGTATAGGAATTGGAAAATCATGTTGCAGCTGTATAAGACTTTGATTAGGCTGCATTTGGAGTATTGTGTACAATTCTGGTCGCCACACTACCGGAAGGATGTTGATGCATTGGAAAGGATGCAGAAGAGATTTACCAGGATGTTGCCTGGTTTGGAGGATATGGATTATGAAGAAAGGTTGAACAAACTTGGATTGTTTTCATTGGAGCCTCGGAGGATGAGGGGGGAACCTGATAGAGGATTACAAGATTATGACAGACTTGGATAGAGTGGATAGTCAGAGGGTCGAAGGATCAATTACTCGGGGGCAGAGGTTGAGAGTGAGAGGGGGGAAGGTTTAAAAGAGATGTAAGGGGCAAGTTTTTCACACAGAGGGTGGTGAATGCCTGGATCGCGCTGCCGGAGGAGGTGGTGGAAGCAGATTCTATAACAACATTCAAGAGGCATCTGGATAGATACATGAATAGGCAGGGAGTAGAGGGATATGGACCATGTAGGGGCAAGAAAATATTAGATTAGAGAGGCATCTGTGTCAGCACAGACTTGGTGGGCCGAAGGGTCTGTTCCTGTGCTATACTGTTCTGTATTTGACTAGAGGCCCAGACAGCCAGCCTCTGCCCCTGTCACATCATATTCAGTGCACAGAATATTCATGGGCCACTTGCCATCTATTTCCTCACCTTCTATCGAATTCCGATGGACATGTGACCTTTCGCCAGTCAATCCCATTCACATCAGAGTGATGTCAGCGCTGCTCTCGGGAAACCTCTTCCGATGACCATCCCTCTTCTACATTTTACAGTTTAAAAATCTCTTGCTTCTTTTGGCCACGCTCCCCCGTTTCTGCTGTTTGAAGGATCTCGGTTTACGGTGTCTGAATGTAGTTGTTCTCACTGTGTACAATGTCGACGGAGCTCCCTCTCCCCCCCCCCCCCCCCCCCCCCATCCTTTCCTGTCCATTCCTGCTGCTTTTCAGTGACCCAGCACATCGTCCGACCTGAGTTTCCATTGACACTTCCATGGGCGTTGAACAAGGCACTTGCTAAACTGAGAATAATCCCTCCTCGCCCCCTCCCCCAACTCCCTCCCCCCCCTCCACCTCTGCCCCAAACCCTGTTCCAGATAAAGAGTACAGGAACCAAAGGTGATGAGCATTTCAATCACACTCTAAATTCCACGATATTGTAGGAGTGAACATCCCATTACATGAAACAGATCGAAGGTGAGTACCTCAGAATGGTGAGCAGTGTTGTCACAGGACTGTTCCCAATCCTGTCTCAATGGAATTGCGATGCTGTTTTCTGAACTGATTACCAGAAAGTGTTTCTCCATCGGAAAATGTAATGCAACAATTTTTGGTACAAAGTTATCTCCGTCTCACGGTGCGCTCATTGTCTGACTCTCTGTACTGTACACTCCCGATAAGTGCTTGTGGAAATGACGGGAAATGAGTTTTTGCCTTTCCTTTCTCTCACTGAGATGCTTTCTTTCATTGTGAATTTTAAGCTCATTTAAATGGGGGATCCTGATACTTGGGCAATGAAACATCATCTATTTCGCTCTCACAATGTCAGTTTGAGGCATTATCACCGGGTTCGAGCGCTTTCGGAGCGAGGAGGCTGGTGACTGAGTCAGGGTTATAAACCAGCTACCCTCACACAAAGTCAGGATACAGCAGGGGGGGAATCGTGATAGGTTTTCAGGTTGGGTTGTCTGGTATCTGATTTAATTTGATTTGATATTTTATTGTCACACGTGCCGGGATGTAAAGTATTGTTTTGAGTGCTATCCATTCAAATCGTACCAATCATAGCTCACAAAGAGCCGCCACGCCCCAGCGCCATCTTGAAACACGGATATGGTCAATGCACTCCACCTGCCATTCGTCAGCCCACTGGCCCAATTGATCAAGATCCCGTTGCAATTGGAGGTAACTTTCTTCACTGTCCACTATGCCACCAATCCTGGTGTCTTCTGCAAACTTACTAACCATGCCTCCTATATTCTCATCCAAATCATTAATATAAATGACAAATAACAGTGGACCCAGCACTGATCCCTGAGGCACACCGCTGGTCACAGGCCTCCAGTTTGAAAAACAACCCTCTACAACCATCCTCTGGCTTCTGTCATCAAACCTGGCTCTAGGCCTCAGGTGTGATATCTAGATAAAGCCTGACTCTAGGCCTCGGGTGCTGATATGTAGATAAAGCCTGACTCTAGGCCTCGGGTGCTGATATGTAGATAAAGCCTGACTCTAGGCCTCAGATGGTGATATCTGGCTTCCTGCTAAAGAATAACCACAGTTGTTCAAACAATGTGCGGTTTGCTGCTTGATCGATCCCTGTGCAGAGACTGGCAATGAACAGAAAAGGGAATCTACAGGCATATAAATAATAGAGGGAGGTAAATGGAGGAGTAGGCCTGATTAGGGACCATAAAGGCAATTTACACAAGGAAGCAGGGGAGGGGGTGTGACTGAGGTATTAACTGAATACTTTGCATCTGTTCTCAACAAAGAAAAGATACTACGCAGATTGTTGTGAAAGAGGAGATGGTTCAGACACTGGAAGGGTTTAAATTTGAAAAGACGGAGATATTGGATAATCTGCCTGTACATAAAAGCTGATAAGGTGCCAGGATAGGATGAGATACATTCAGGGATATTAAGGGAGGTGAGAGTGGAAATTGCAGAGGCGCTGGCCGTAATCCTTGTCTTCCTTAGACTCTGGGCTGATACCAGAGGGCCAGAGAATTGCAAGCGTTACACCCTTATTTATAAAGGTAAAATGATAAGCCCAGCAACCACAGGCCAGTCAGCTTAACTTGGGGAAGATTCATTTGGGACAAAATTAATAGTCAATCACGTGGGTTGATTAAAGAGAGTCAAATATGGATGTTTTTAAGAGAAAATTATGTTTAATTAATTTGCTGGAGTGTTTTTGAAGAGGTAACATTGAGGGTTGATGAGGGTAATGCTGTTGATGTCATGTACACAGGCTTCCTAAAGACATTCGATACAGTGCCACACAACAGACCCCTGAGCAAAATTACAGCTCTTGGAATGAAAGGGACAGCAGCAATGTGGATACAGAATAGGCTGAGTGACAGGAAACAGAGAGTCGGGATTAATCGATGTTTTTCGAGCTCAAAGAATGTTTGTAGTGAAGTTCCGGCCAGCAAGTGGTTAGCACTGCTGCCTCACAGCGCCAGGGACCCGGGTTCAACTCCTGGCTTGGGTCACTGTCTGTGTGGAGTCTGCACGTTCTCCCCGTGTCTGCGTGGGTTTCCTCCGGGTGCTCCGGTTTCCTCCCACACTCCAAGGATGTGCTGGTTCGGTGGAAATGCACAGAGTTACGGGGATAGGGGGAGGGCAGGGATGAGATGCTCTTTCGGAGAGTCGATGCAGACTCGATGGGCCGAATGGCCTCTTTCAGGACTGCAGGGATTCTATGGTTCCGAATATATATTAATGACCTGGACTCAGATGTGCAGGCAATAATTTCAAAATTTGCGGATGAAACTTTGAAGCGTTGTGAATTGTGAGGAGGATAGTGTAGAACATCAAAAGGACAAGTTGGTGCAAGTGGCAAACAACTGGCAGATGAATCTCAATGCAGAGAGGCGTGAAGTGATGCATTTTGGTAGGAAAAACATGGGGTACAATTCTAAAGAGAGTGCGGAAGCAGAGAGACCGGACAGAGTGTGTGCATGTACATAAATCATTGCAGCTGGCAGGACAGGCTGAGAGAATTTCATAGAATAGAATCCCTACAGTGCAGAAGGAGGCCATTTGGCCCATCGAGTCTACACTGAGCAAGAATCCCACCCAGGCCCTATCCTGCAACCCCACGTATTTACCCTTCTAGTCCCCCTGACACTAAGGGGCAATTTAGCACGGCCAATCCACTTAACCAACACGTCTTTCGGACTGTGGGAGGAAACCGGAGCACCCGGAGGAAACCCACGCTGACACGGGGAGAACGTGCAGACTCCACACAGACAGTGACCCGAGCCGGGAATCGAACCTGGGTCCCTGGCGCTGTGAGGCAGCAGTGCTAACCCACTGTGCCACCGTGCTGCCCGAGTTGAAGTATAATGTATAAATAGTTAAAGCATAGAGGATATTCGTAGGGTATTATGAGGGTATTATGAATAGAGTGCAAGAGCAAGGAGGTTATGTTAAACTTGTTTAAAACACTGATTCAGCCTCAACTGCAGAGTTGTATCCTGTTTATAGGAAGGATGCGAGGGCTTTGAGTGCAGAAAAGATTCACGAGAATGGTTCCAAGAATGAGGAACTTCAGTTCCAGGGATCGATTGGAGAAACTGGGATTGTTCTCCTTGGAGAAGGGGAGGCCGAGAGGAGATTTGATGGAGGTGTTTAAAATCATGAGGGATCTGGGCAGAGGGAGGTGGGGGGGGGGGGGGGGAACTGTTCCCATTGGTGGGAGGATGGAGAACCAGAGGCTACTGATTTAAGATGATTGGCAACACGAGGGGGAAACCTTTTCCCACGGCGAGTGGTTTGGATCCAGCATCCTGAGGGTGTGGTGGGCGGGGGGTCAATCGAAGCTTTCAAGACGGAATTGGATTATTACCTGAAAAAGGGAGAATGTGTGGGATGTCAGCAGGAGAATTGCTCATTCAGTGACCCTGCGCCAACGTGAAAGGTTGAGCTGGCTGCTGTAACAATTCTACACTTCTGCTGATTGCTAATGTGGAGCCCAGACCCCGAGTATCTGCCTTGAGACATACAGTTATAAATATAGACTAGAATAGAATAGAATCCCTACAGTGCAGAAGGAGGCCATTCAGCCCATCGAGCCTGCACTGACAACAATCCCACCCAGGCCCTATCCCCGTCACCCTACATATTTACCCCGCTAACCTACACAATCTCAGGACACTCAGGGGCAATCAATCTAACCCGCACATCTTTGGACCATGGGAGGAAACCGGAGCACCTAAAGGAAACCCACGCAGACATGGGGAGAACGTGCAGACTCCACACAGACAGTGACCCAAGCCGGGAATCGAACCCGGGTCCCTGGCACTGTGAGGCAGCAGTGCTAACCCACTGTGCCACCCCTTCCTATCTGGTTTGGGTTGAATTCTGTCTTCTCAGGAGAGGAGAGAATTCGACCCAAACCAGGCAAGGAGCACACTGTTTACTCAGGGCAAATTGTACACAAACTAGCTAAACCTACCCTGTACCCTGTTAGCGAGAAACATTTCTCTCAATTGGTCTGCGGTTTGAGCCAATCAATTTTCTGCAGCCTATTAGTTCAAATATGTCACCACTGATTCTGACGACCCATATTCCACTGTGTTTCTCGCAATAACTTCCGGGTCACCGTGAAGATCCCAATTTAGAGGAAGATTGAGAATTGTCCTCGTATTGATTCCCAGATTCACAGCAATTCACTCAAATCAAATTTAGCAACTTTCCAATCAGGAATATTACAAAACATGAGGAAAATATTCCCAATAATCTGACACTCCGAGTGTTAAAGTCTCGCTAGTGTTGGAGTGAGGTCCAAAGTAAGGCTTAAATAATTTGCATCTTTAGTGCTGCATTGTAAACATCTAGTCATAGAATCAGACAGCGCAGAAGAGGCCCTTCAGCCCATCGAGTCTGCACCGACACATTAGAAACACCTCAACTCCCACCAAACTCTATCTGCCAGCACTTGGCCCATAGCCCTGAATGTGATGATGTGCCAAGTGTCCATCCAGATGCTTTTTAAAGGATGTGAGGCATCCCGCCTCCACCACCCTCCCAGGCAGCGCATTCCAGACCCTCACCACCCTCTGGGTAACAAAGCTTTTCCTCACATTCCCCCCTCATAGAATTCCCATCATAGTGCAGAATTCCAATGTCGCAACCACTTCCCCAATGTCCAGAACGAGGGAGTCTCGCTCACAGTGAAGTGACTTTGAATCATAGAATGCAGGAGGCCATTCGGCCCATCGTGTTGATGCCAGCTGTCTGCAAGAGCATCTCAGTGAGTCCCACTTCCCTGCCTTTTCCCCATCACCCGGAGGACACAGTCTGGTCAGGAGGATGTCCAGTAAGTTTTGATGTTGGAAGGTGCAAGGTGAGGGTACAATTGCTGAGCTGAATGTCAAAGCAAAGTGGGGAGACAAAGGAGAAAGGCCGAGATAACAGAGGAAGGGGATGGAGAGAGCCTTTGTATGTTCTTGTCTTCTTCGGCAGTCTGTATGAATTGAGGACGACTTCTTTCCAGTCTGGTTTGCTGGGTTGTGTAATGGCTGGTGTCCGGTGTGTGATCTGCAGATTCTGTCACACAAGACCATAAGAAATAGGAGCAGAATTAGGCCACTCGGCCCATCGAGTCTGCTCCACCATCCAATCATGGCTGATATTTTTCTCATCCCCATTCTCCTGCCTTTTCCCCATAACCTCTGATCCCCTTATTAATCAAGAACCTATCTATCTCTGTCTTAAACACACTCAATGACCCGGCCTCCACAGCCTTCTGCGGCAAAGAGTTCCACAGATTCACCACTCTCTGGCTGAAGAAATTCCTCCTCATCTCTGTTTTAAAGGATCGTCCCTTTAGCCTGAGGTTGTGCCCTCTGGTTCTAGTTTTTCCTACTAGTGGAAACATCCTCTCCATGTCCTCTCTAGCCAGGCCTCGCAGTATCCTGTAAGTTTCAATAAGATCCCCCCTTATCCTTCTAAACTCCAACGAGTACAAACCCAGAGTCCTCAACCGTTCCTCATATGACAAGCTCTTCATTCCAGGGATCATTCTTGTGAACCTCCTCTGGACCCTTTCCAAGGCCGGCACATCCTTCCTTAGATACGGGGCCCAAAACTGCTCACAATACTCCAAATGCAGGGTAGGTGGTGCTGAAGAGTTGGCTAGATGGGCTGTTTGGAGGTTTGGACGCTTTGCCTTCACCTCCACACGTTCCTGACAAAGGGCCTGATTTTACCATTTTGATTCTAAGTGCTGAATCTGGGCGCAATTCAGATCCGACTTGGAAACCTATTCTCAGGCGCCCCCGTCCACACGCAGCCTGAAAAAGAATCGCGGGTCTGAATCGTGGTGTGGGCGGGGCTTATCACGCCCGAAACGCTGCTGCTCTGATCGGAGCTTCAACTGCGCATGCGCAGTGAGAAAAAAAATTGAAAAACACACACGTCACATCGCTCCCAGGAGCAATGGCCCCCACAGATATTGTCCCATCCCCACAACATAACTGTCCCCCTTATCCACCCACCCCCCCCCCACTACACAAACCAATTGCAACCCCCTGCCCACTTTCCCCCCCGCCACCAATCTCCCGCAGAGTGGCAGTGGACCCGCCCTGCCCCTGCCACCCCCGCACCCCCCCCCCCCCCCCCAGAACGATCTGGCCCGTTTCCCTCCTCCTCCTCCCCCCTCCCACCAGAGAACCATCTGGCCTCCCTCCCCCGCCCCCCACCAGAGAATGATCGAGTCTTCCTCCTCCTCCTCCCCCCTCCCACCAGAGAACCATCTGGCCTCCCTCCCCCGCCCCCCAACAGAGAATGATCGAGTCTTCCTCCTCCTCCTCCCCCCTCCCACCAGAGAACCATCTGACCTCCCTCCCTGCTCCTCCCCCGCCTCCCGCCACCAGAGAATGATCGGGCCTCCCTCCTCCACCCCCACCACCGATCTGAGTTAGACAGCCGTTGGAAGCTCTGAACTCACCTCTTCAGAAGCCGAGCATGACTGTTTCGCGCTGAATCTGGATGGGCGAACGCGATGGTAAAGGGGGAAATGCTGGTAAAGTTCTAATGCATTTAAATTGACGTTGCGCCCGTTTCAGCCGCAGTTCGGATCACGGCCATTTTCGGCCCTTGATAAAGTGGGAATCTGCGCGGGCGCAGATCGCGTCAAACCATGTTTTCATGGTCTTGCGGATAGTGAAGAGCATTGTCGGGCAATACAGCAGGATATAGATAGGCTGGAAAATTGGGCGGAGAGGTGGCAGATGGAATTTAATCCGGATAAATGCGAAGTGATGCATTTTGGAAGAAATAATGTAGGGAGGAGTTATACAATAAATGGCAGAGCCATCAGGAGTATAGAAACACAGAGGGACCTCGGTGTGCAAGTCCACAAATCCTTGAAGGTGGCAACACAGGTGGAGAAGGTGGTGAAGAAGGCATATGGTATGCTTGCCTTTATAGGACGGGGTATAGAGTATAAAAGCTGGAGTCTGATGATGCAGCTGTATAGAACGCTGGTTAGGCCACATTTGGAGTACTGCGTCCAGTTCTGGTCGCCGCACTACCAGAAGGATGTGGAGGCGTTAGAGAGAGTGCAGAGAAGGTTTACCAGGATGTTGCCTGGTATGGAGGGTCTTAGCTATGAGGAGAGATTGGGTAGACTGGGGTTGTTCTCCTTGGAAAGACGGCGAATGAGGGGAGATCTAATAGAGGTGTACAAGATTATGAAGGGTATAGATAGGGTGAACAGTGGGAAGCTTTTTCCCAGGTCGGAGGTGACGATCACGAGGGGTCACGGGCTCAAGCTGAGAGGGGCGAAGTATAACTCAGATATTAGAGGGACGTATTTTACACAGAGGGTGGTGGGGGCCTGGAATGCGCTGCCAAGTAGGGTGGTGGAGGCAGGCACGCTGGCATCGTTTAAGACTTACCTGGATAGTCACATGAGCAGCCCGGGGATGGAGGGATACAAACGATTGGTCTAGTTGGACCAAGGAGCGGCACAGGCTTGGAGGGCTGAAGGGCCTGTTTCCTGTGCTGTACTGTTCTTTGTTCTTTGTTTGTTCATACTCGAAAACGGGCGCGGCGCAATGGTAAAATTGGGCCCAAAGCCTCTCATGTTTGGTGCCTTACCAAATAAACCTCCTCCATTTTGGTTGGTCACAAGCCAGTTGGTGGGGTTGCGAGGGGGGGGGGGGGGGGGGGGGAGTGGGTGGGGGGGGGTGCGTTTGACCTTGTCAGGGATGCTTTGAGGACATCCCTACAATATTCCCACTGCTAACCTGGGAACCGCCGACTGATTCAGAGTAGAACAGTTGCTTCAGGAGTCAGCTGTCTGAGGTATGAGTGACGTATAGTGAGGGTGTGGTAGGCGCTGCAGAAATACAAACTTCGGCCTTTTTTTCATTGAATGGAAAGCAGTCGGGCAGCATGATGGCACAGTGGTTAGCGCTGCTGCCTCACAGCGCCAGGGACCTGGGTTCAATTCCAGCCTCGGGTCACTGTCTGTGTGGAGTTTGCACATTCTCCCCATGTCTGCGTGGGTTTCCTCCGGGTGCTCCGGTTTCTTCCCACAGTCCGAAAGACGTGCTGGTTAGGGTGGATTGGCCATGCTAAATTCTCCCTCAGTGTACCCCGAACAGGAGTGTGGCGACTAGGGGATTTTCACAGTAACTTCATTGCGGTGTCCCTCATGGTAGGCTAGTGAAAAAGGTTGGATCCCATGGGATAAAGGGGGAGGTGGCTAGATGGGTGGAGAACTGGCTTGGTCATAGAAGACAGAGGGTGGTAGTGGAAGGGTCTTTTTCCGGCTGGAGGCCTGTGACTAGTGGTGTACCGCAGGGCTCTGTATTGGGACCTCTGCTGTTTGTGATTTATATAAATGATCTGGAAGAAGGAGTAACTGGGGTGATCAGTAAGTTTGCGGACGACACAAAACTGGCAGGACTTGCAGATAGTGAGGAACATTGTCAGAGGCTACAGAAGGATATAGATAGGCTGGAAATTTGGGCAAGGAAATGGCAGATGGAGTTCAATCCTGATAAATGCGAAGTGATGCATTTTGGTGGGAATAATGTAGGGAGGAGCTACACGATAAATGGAAGAACCACAAAGGGTGTAGAGACGCAGAGGGACCTGGGTGTGCAAGTCCACAGATCTTTGAAGGTGACGTCACAGGTGGAGAAGGTGGTGAAGAAGGCATATGGCATGCTTGCCTTTATAGGACGGGGCATAGAGTATAAGAGTTGGGGTCTGATGTTGCAGATGTATAGAACGTTGGTTCGGCCGCATTTGGAATACTGAGTCCAGTTCTGGTCGCCACACTACCAGAAGGACGTGGAGGCTTTGGAGAGAGTACAGAGGAGGTTTACCAGGATGTTGCCTGGTATGGAGGGGCTTGGTTATGAGGAGAGATTGGGGAAACTGGGGTTGTTCTCCTTGGAAAGACGGAGGATGAGGGGAGACTTAATAGAGGTGTATAAAATTATGAAAGGCATAGATAGGGTGAACGGTGGGAAGCTTTTCCCCGGGTCGGTGGTGACGTTCACGAGGGGTCATAGGTTCAAGGTGAAGTGGGGGAGGTTTAACACAGATATCAGAAGGACATATTTCACACAGAGGGTCGTGGGGGCCTGGAATGTGTTGCCGGGCAAGGTGGTGGAGGCGGACACACTGGGAACGTTTAAGACTTATCTAGACAGCTATATGAACGGAGTGGGAATGGAGGGATACAAAAGAGTGGTCTAGTTTGGACCAGGGAGCGGCGCGGGCTAATTGTTCCTTGTTTCCCGTTTCAAGGCTTCATTCTATGATCATCTTGCTGGTGCCAGTACAGAGCGAGACTGCGGATAGTTGGGAACCTGTCTCGGGGGCAGGGAATTCATATGGTGTTCGTGGAAGTGGAAATGACTAGGGTTGGGAAGCATTTTCCGATCAGGGCCATTGTGATCTCCTGGACTCGTTTCGATCGCCTCAGGGGGTCGGAGAGGAATTTCCCAGATTTTTTTTTCCCCATATTGGCCCTGGGGTTTTTCACTCTGGGTTTTCGCCTCTCCCTGGAGATCACATGGTCTGGAATGGGGGGGTGGGGGTGAGTTAATAGGTTGTAATGAACAAAGCATCGTAGCTGTGAGGGACAGCTCGGTGGATAGGATATTGGTATGTAGATAGGCTGGAAAATTGGGCGGGGATCCTGGATTCAGGATTCAATCCTGGACCGGGGAGCGGCGCGGGCTTGGAGGGCCGAAGGGCCTGTTCCTGTGCTGTATTGTTCTTTGTTCTTTGTTTGTTCTTTGTTAATGTAAGCCTTACTTGTGACACTAATAAATAAACTTTAAATAGGTGTTGGTGCCATTTCTTGCTCCTGAAATCTGCACAGTGACCAGCTCTGCAGTCTCTGCTCAGACCAGCGTTGGTCGCGTGTGTGTCCTGTAAGGTCTCAGCAGCAGTTACTGTGTTCCCCAAGCTCCCGGGAGACAAGTTGCTCTTTATAACAAACCCCATTTTGTCAAATATTCAGGGATATTTCTTGTTTATGTGTTCACTGCTGTTGACAGGGCCGGACCCACCTGTCATTGAAAATTACCCTCTCTCTCCTGCCTCTCCACATATTAATTGTCATTAATAATTCAGAACCCAAAGGACTGCGGTTGAGTAAAACGCAAGCCATTAATCTTTCATTCTCTTCCGAAGGCACGCTGCTTCCAACGCTGTTTCCCTCAGTGATACCACGGCCAGGCCTGAACTCTCTCTGCCTTCCCATCAGTCATTAGCCAGGGTCACTTTGCCAATGTGTTTAATCTGGTGTGTGTGTTATCTTCACATGAGGTACAAGGACAGGGCAAGAGATGGGGCATCTGTTCACAATCTGGCATGGCTTTGTCTGGCTAATAGAGACAGACTGGGATGAGAATGTTCCAGGACATTCAGATAAATAACAAATCTGTGTTGACTGTCCGTCATGCACGAACCAAAAACAACCCAGAACAGCCCCAGAACAATTCTCACCCTGAGCTAAACCAGGGATGACTCCAACAAATACAGAAACACATTTAACCACACAAGAGAAACAGAAAACAAACTCAGCATCGGTCCAACCATCTTCAGCTGCTTCATCAATAACCTTCCTTCCACCATAAGGTCAGAAGTGAGGATGTTCGCCGATAATTGCACAATGTTCAGCACCATTCGCCACTCCTCAGATACTGAAGCAGCCCATGTTCAAATGCAGCAAGATCTGGACAATATCCAGGCTTGGGCTGACAAGTGGCAAGTAACATTCGTGCCACACAAGTGCCCGGCAATGCCCATCTCCACACAGAGTCTCAACCCATCCCCGAAATCTTAGAATCTTAGAAACCCTACAGCACAGAAAGAGGCCATTCGGCCCATCGAGTCTGCACCGACCACAATCCCACCCAGGCCCTACCCCCATATCCCTAGATATTTACCCACTAATCCCTCTAACCTATGCATCCCAGGACACTAAGGGCAATTTTTTTAGCATGGCCAATCAACCTAACCCGCACATCTTTGGACTGTGGGAGGAAACCGGAGCACCCGGAGGATTATCTCCAGTGAGAGATAATCAAACAATTGCACCTTGAGATTCAATCGTTAAACCATCGTTATAGCATCGCTGAATCCCCCGTTATCAACACCATTTTTGATTTTGATTTGATTTATTATTGTCACATGTATTAGCATACAGTGAAAAGTATTGTTTCTTGCGCGCTATACAAAGCATACCGTTCATAGAGAAGGAAAGGAGAGAGTGCAGAATGTGGTGTTACAGTCATAGCTAGGGTGTAGAGAAAGATCAGCTTAATGCAAGGTAAGTCCATTCAAAAGTCTGATGGCAGCAGGGAAGAAGCTGTTCTTGAGTCGGTTGGTACGTGACCTCAGACATTTGTATGTTTTTCCCGACGGAAGAAGGTGGAAGAGAGAATGTCCGGGGTGCGTGGGCCCCTTAATTATGCTGGCTGCTTTTCTGAGGCAGCGGGAAGTGTAGACAGAGTCAATGGATGGGAGGCTGATGGTTTGGGCTACATTCACAACCCTTTGTAGTTTCTTGCGGTCTTGGGCAGAGCAGGAGCCCAGACCAAGCTGTGATACAACCAGAAAGAATGCTTTCTATGGTGCATCCGTAAAAGTTGGTGAGAGTCACAGCTGACATGCCAAATTTCCTTAGTCTTTTAAGAAAGTAGAGGCATGGGGGGGTTTCTTAACCATTGTGTCGGCATGGGGGGGACCAGGACAGGTTGTCTTGGGGGTTACCATTGACCAGAAACTGAATTGGACCAACCATGTGAGTACAAAAGCAGTAAGAAGTCTCACAACACCAGGTTAAAGTCCAACAGGTTTATTTGGTAGCAAAAGCCACTAGCTTTCGGAGCGCTTCGTCAGGTGAGCGTGACGAAGGGGCAGCAAGTGCTCCGAAAGCTTGTTTGGCTTTTGCTACCAAATAAACCTGTTGGACTTTAACCTGGTGTTGTGAGACTTCTTACTGTGTTTATCCCAGTCCAACGCCGGCATCTCCACATCAGTACAAAAGCAGGTCAGAGGCTGGGAATCTTGCGGTTAGTAACTCACCTTCTGACTCCTGAAAATCTATCCATCATCGACAAGGCACAAGTCAGGAGTGTGATGGAATGCTCCCCACTCGCCTGGATTGGTGCAGCTCCAACAACACTCAAGAAGCTCAACACCATCCAGGACAAAGCAGCTCTATTGCTAATCTCACTGGGAACTACCCATTGGAAAGAGTGCCCAGGATGGGGTTCTGTTGACTATTCTTAGGAATCAAACTAAGACATTGGTGAGGCCACACTTGGAGTACTGTGTACATTTCTGGTCACCTATTATAGAAAGGATATTATTAAACTAGAAAGAGTGCAGAAGAGATTTACTCGGATGCTACCAGGACTTGATAGTTTGAGTTATAAAGAGAGGCTGGATAGGTTGGGACTATTTTCTCTGGAGCATAGAAGGGTGACCTTATAGAGGTCTATAAAATAATGAGGGGCATAGATCAGTTAGAAAGTCAATATCTTCTCCCAAAGGTAGGGGAGTCTAAAACTAGAGGGCATAGGTTTAAGGTGAGCTGAGAGAGATACAAAAGTGTCCAGAGGGGCAATTTTTTCACACAGAGGGTGGTGAGTGTCTGGAACAAGCTGCCAGAGGTAGTAGTAGAGGCGGGTACAATTTTGTCTTTTAAAAAGTGTTTAGAGAGTTACATGGATAAGATGTGTACAGAGGGATATGGGCCAAATGCGGGCAATTGGGATTAGCTTAGGGGTTTAAAAAAAAAGGGCGGCATGGACAAGTTGGGTTGAAGGGCCTGTTTCCATGCTGTAAACCTCTATGACTCTATGAAACTATCCACAAAAGCTATATTGAGTTTGAACAAGATTGTTGGTGAGAGAACCACCTCCCCAATTCAGACAATATATGAACAGTATTCAGCCAAAGTGCTTCTGTAATTTATAGATAACGGAGTGACTGAAAATCTAGATATGAGTTGTCTATATAAAGACAAGTCAGAAGACTTTTGACTTTAATTTGATTTATTATTGTCACATGTATTACTTACTATACAGTGAAAAGTATTGTTTCTCACATGCTGTAAAAAGCATACCGTTCATAGAGAAGGAAATGAGAGAGTGCAGAATGTAGCGTTACAGTCATAGATAGGGTGGAGAGAAAGATCAATATAAGCTTAATATAAGGTAGGTCCATTCAAAAGTCTGATGGCAGCAGGGAAGAAGCTGTTCTTGTGTCAGTTGGTATGTGACCTCAGACTTTTGTACGGGGTGCGTGGGGTCCTTAATTATGCTGGCTGCTTTCCCAAGGCAGCGGGAAGTGTAGACAGAGTCAATGGATGGGAGGCTGGTTTGCGTGATGGATTGGGCTACATTCATGACCCTTTGTAGTTCCTTGCAGTCTTGGGCAGAGCAGGAGCCATACCAAGCTGTGATACAACCAGAAAGAATGCTTTCTATGGTGCATCTGTAAAATTTGGTGAGAGTCACATTGAAGACACATTGATATTAATTTGGATGTTGGGTCACATTTATTGAGAGATTTAAAAGAATGCAACAAATTTCTGTTTGAACAGAGTTTCCTAAAAACACCTCAATGAATCTCTGACGGCAAGGTAATGTGGAAACGAGGAAATAGTAAGTTTTTAAGTTTAAGTTTATTAATTATTGTCACAAGTAGGCTTACATTAACACTGCAATGAAGTTACTGTGGAAATCTCCTGGTCGCCACACTCTGGCGCCTGTTCGGGTACACTGAGGGAGAATTTAGCACAGCCAGTGCACCCTAACCAGCATGTCTTTCGGACTGTGGGAGGAAACCAGAGCACCCAGAGGAAACCCACGCAGACACGGGGAGAACATGCAGACTCCACACAGACAATCACCCAAGCCAGGAATCGAACCTGGATCCCTGGCGCTGTGAGGCAGCAGTGCTAACCCACTGTGCCACCGTGCTGCCCTGTCCATTCAGTAAACTGAATGGAAGAATCTATCAGAACTTGGTGTTGTTTTGTATTCCATCATTAGACCAGTTTAATGTTCAGTTTCTCTCAATGTTTCAGAGTTCTGTCACCCTGGGCCCTTAGCCCTGCTGTCCCTCCTGTTATCAGGAACAGGGCCGAGGGCCCATTGGGCAGCGACACCAGGGCCAAGGACCCACGGTGCAGGGACACCCGGGGAAGGGCCCCATGGTGCAGGGACGCCCGGGGAAGGGCCCCACGGTGCAGGGACGCCCGGGGAAGGGCCCCACGGTGCAGGGACGCCCGGGGAAGGGCCCCACGGTGCAGGGACGCCCGGGGAAGGGCCCCACGGTGCAGGGACGCCCGGGGAAGGGCCCCACGGTGCAGGGACGCCCGGGGAAGGGCCCCACGGTGCAGGGACGCCCGGGGAAGGGCCCCACGGTGCAGGGATGCCCGGGGGAAGGGCCCCACGGTGCAGGGACGCCCGGGGAAGGGCCCCACGGTGCAGGGACGCCCGGGGAAAGGCCACACGGTGCAGGGACACTCGGGGAAGGGCCCCACGGTGCAGGGACGCCCGGGGAAGGGCCCCACGGTGCAGGGACGCCCGGGGAAGGGCCCCACGGTGCAGGGACGCCCGGGGAAGGGCCCCACGGTGCAGGGACGCCCGGGGAAGGGCCCCACGGTGCAGGGACGCCCGGGGAAGGGCCCCACGGTGCAGGGACGCCCGGGGAAGGGCCCCACGGTGCAGGGACGCCCGGGGAAGGGCCCCACGGTGCAGGGACGCCCGGGGAAGGGCCCCACGGTGCAGGGACGCCCAGGGAAGGGCCCCACGGTGCAGGGACACCCGGGGAAGGGCCCCACGGTGCAGGGATGCCCGGGGGAAGGGCCCCACGGTGCAGGGACGCCCGGGGAAGGGCCACACGGTGCAGGGACGCCCGGGGAAGGGCCACACGGTGCAGGGACGCCCGGGGAAGGGCCCCACGGTGCAGGGACGCCCGGGGAAGGGCCCCACGGTGCAGGGACGCCCGGGGAAGGGACGCCCGGGGAAGGGCAAGCTGTAGGACTGCATAAGATCAGACAAGGTTGAATGAGAAGCTGGTGATTGTGGGAAGGAGGGGCAAGGAGTTCCACAGGTTTGAGATTCTGATCAGCAGAAACAGCGAAGGGAGGCTCGATTGTAACACATTGAGGATGTAGGCCACGGTTTGGAGTTTGTCTTTACTTATAGCATCTTAATTAATTTCCTTTATGAAGTTAATTTTGTTAAATCTGGAGCATAAACCTTGAACTCTTTATCAAGGGGGAATGTTCTGTGGCTCTGACTAACTTTTATCATTCACTTGTACAGAACCGACGCTTTAATGGTTCATTTTCAATACATTGTCAGATCTGAGGAGAATCTCTGCGCACACACGCATCCCTCTTCAAAGCAGCCTTGAAATTTACTTTAAAAATTGAGTTCCACAGGAATGTAACTCTGATTTTGCGGACTGTGTTCAGCTCCCAGGATGCCCTGCACCATCCCTTAATCTTCACTCCCTGCTCAAATCTGATTTTGGCCTTTTATGTATAAGACCATCAAAGCAAACACAGCTTTGTGTTGTGGATCTGACAGATTCTTGTAGACTGGGAACTGAGAAGCACATAATAACTGGTAAATAATGTAATAACCGGTGACCTTTCAGTCAGAGGGGCCTAGGGGGGTTAGTCATCCTGACTAAATTTCAGAGTATGAAATGGCCAACACGGAGCAGCCATTAGTCCCGGCCTCCCATCTTAATTCCAGACAAGGAATTTTCAGACAAGGCTTGGAGAGGATGTGGGGTCAGGGTGTGTGTATGTGTCCCTGTGTGTGTGTGTGTGTCCCTGTGTGTGTGTGTGTGTGTGTGCGTGTCCCCGTGTGTGTGCGTGCATGTGTGTGTGTGTGTGTGTGTCTTCTTTGGTTCTTATTATTGGATCATTTTCCGGAGCGTGGTCAAGTAGCAGATTCAGCAGGTATAGGCCATTCGGCCCCTCAAGCCTGCAACACCATTCAATACGATTATGGCTGTTCTTCGCTCTCCGCTCCACAAAGAACAAAGAAACCTACAGCACAGGAACAGGCCCTTCAGCCCTCCAAGCCTGCACCGACCACGCTGCCCCCGACTGAACTAAAACCCCCTGCCCTTCCAGGGACCGTATCCCTCTATTCCCATCCTATTCATGTATTTGTCAATACACCCCGCGTACCCGCTTCCACTACCTCCCCCGTATCCACTACCTCCCCCGTATCCACTACCTCCCCCGTATCCACCCATTCTCCAAAAATCCGTCTATCCCAGCCATCAACCAATTCAACGACGGAGCTTGAGAATTCCAAAGATTCACAGCCCTCTGAGTGAAGAAATTTCTCCTCACCGCAGCCCGTATCCTGAGACCATGCGCCCCCCCCTCCTCCCCAGCCCCTACTCTTCAGCACCATCTACCCTGCATTTGGAGTACTGTGAGCAGTTTTGGGCCCCGTATCTAAGGAAGGATGTGCTGGCCTTGGAAAGGGTCCAGAGAAGGTTCACAAGAATGATCCCTGGAATGAAGAGCTTGTCGTATGAGCAACAGTTGAGGATTCTGGGTCTGTACTTGTTGGAGTTCAGAAGGATGAGGGGGAATCTTATTGAAACTTACAGGATACTGCGAGGCCTGGATAGGGTGGGTGTGGAGAGGATGTTTCCATTAGTAGGAAAAACTAGAACCAGAGGGCACAACCTCAGGCTAAAGGGACGATCCTTTAAAACAGACATGAAGAGGAATTTCTTCAGCCAGAGAGTGGTGAATCTGTGGAACTCTTTGCCACAGGAGGCTGTGGAGGCCAGGTCATTGAGTGTCTTTAAGACAGAGACAGATAGGTTCTTGATTAATAAAGGGATCAGGGGTTATGGGGAAAAGGCAGGAGAATAGGAATGAGAAAAGTATCAGCCATGATTGAATGGCGGAGCAGACTCGATGGGCCGAGTGGACTAGTTCTGCTCCTATGTCTGATGGTCTTATAGGCTACACGGCACAGGCACAAACACTCCACGCTGCTGTTTATCCCCATTGCAGCCTCCTCCCACCTTTTCTCAGCTAATTCTATCATATTCCCTTCTCCTTCATCTGCTTGTCTCGTTTCCCCTTAGGCGCACCTGTACTGTAACCACTCCCCGTGGTGAAGTTCTCACCACTCTTTGGATAAAGAAGTTTCTCCTCAGTTACTGATTGAATTTGCCGGTGACTATCTTGCCGGTGCAGACTCAATGGGCTGAATGGCCTCCTCCTGCACTGGAGAGGTTCTATGATCTTATATCCAACAGCCTCCAGTTCTATTCTCCCTCACAAGAGGAAGCATTCTCTCTGTATCAACTCTGTCAAAATCTTTAATCGTTTTAACGAACCTCTGTCGGGTCACCCCCTCAGTGAGAGAGGAGACCCAGCCTGTCAGTCCTTTCCTGATTTGCCCCTGGTGTCATCCATGTAATTCCTCCCTGCACTGCCTGTGGATCTTTTTCTCTGTAATATAATGAGCAGAACTGGCTTGACCTGATGGGCTTGTCCCATGCCGAGAACCGGCAGGGTAATAGTCTCCAATCCAAGGGTAGTTTCTAGTTCCCCTGGGCTGCAACTGTCTTCACTCATCCAGTGGGATGGAACAGGATGGATTAACTGTTGGAATTTGATGGAATTTAATCCAGATGGAGTTTAATCCAGATGAATGCGAAGTGATGCATTTTGGAAGAAATAATGTAGGGAGGAGTTATACAATAAATGGCAGAGCCATCAGGAGTATAGAAACACAGAGGGACCTCGGTGTGCAAGTCCACAAATCCTTGAAGGTGGCAACACAGGTGGAGAAGGTGGTGAAGAAGGCATATGGTATGCTTGCCTTTATAGGACGAGGTATAGAGTATAAAAGCTGGAGTCTGATGATGCAGCTGTATAGAACGCTGGTTAGGCCACATTTGGAGTACTGCGTCCAGTTCTGGTCGCCGCACTACCAGAAGGATGTGGAGGCGTTAGAGAGAGTGCAGAGAAGGTTTACCAGGATGTTGCCTGGTATGGAGGGTCTTAGCTATGAGGAGAGATTGGGTAGACTGGGGTTGTTCTCCTTGGAAAGACGGAGAATGAGGGGAGAGCTAATAGAGGTGTACAAAATTATGAAGGGTATAGATAGGGTGAACAGTGGGAAGCTTTTTCCCAGGTCGGAGGTTACGATCACGAGCGGTCATGGGCTCATGGCGAGAGGGCGAGGTATAACTCAGATATCAGAGGGATGTTTTTTACACAGAGGGTGGTGGGGGCCTGGAATGCGCTGCCAAGTAGGGTGGTGGAGGCAGGCACGCTGGCATCGTTTAAGACTTACCTGGATAGTCACATGAGCAGTCTGGGAATGGAGGGATACAAACGAATGGTCTAGTTGGACCAATGAGCAGCACAGGCTTGGAGGGCCGAAGGGCCTGTTTCCTGTGCTGTACTGTTCTTTGTTCTTTGACAGTTCCCGTTGGATAAGGGTCTAGCTCGGTGATGGCAACCTAGGCCAGTGAATGGCCCTCCCTCACCTCAAGGTTAAAATCGAGTTTGTTCACTAACTGTGATCCCTGAATAAGATTTTAAAACACCGATAACTTATAGAAAATGCTTCATCATTCATAAATTAATCACATTTCCAGCAACTTTACATGGTAAAGACACAAGGAATATTTACGCACGATTGGACACAGAGGGAGCACACGGCTCTCACAGTCAATGTTGTGACCAATCAGCACACACCTTATTTCACGTGCCCTTGCTTCACGGGCCAATCACTTCAGTCACACTGGGAGGAAAAAATCTACATGGATGGAAACCAGCAACTGCAACAGTCAACCAAATGTCTTGTGGGCCGCACTTAGAACCCTGATAGGCCGCATGTTTCCCCCCCGCCCCCCCTCCTCCACACCCCACTCCCCCGTTGGTCCAGAACAAGGGGCCATCGATAACAGATGAGATGTGAGAGATTTAGAACAGCAAGCAAGAGAAACATCTTCACGCAGGAGAGGCTGCAAGGTTAGCGACTGAGGCAGAAACTGTGTTAGTGTTCAAAACTGGACTGGGGGGGGGGTGGGAGGGGAGCGGGGAGGTGGATGAGGAGTCAGGGGGGTGGGAAGGGAATGGGGGGGTTAGATGGGGTGTCGGGGAATGGGAGGCGATGGGGGATTAGGGGGTTGGAGGGGAATGGGGGGGATGGATGGATGGGGAGTCGGGGGTGGGAGGGGAATGGGGGGTGGGAAGGGAATGGGGGGGGGTGGATGGGGGATTAGGGGGTGGGAGGGAAATGGGAGATGGATGGGGGAATGGGGGATTGATGGGGGGTTAGGGGGTGGGAGGGGAATGGGGGATGGATGGGGAATTAGGGGTGGGAGGGGAATGGGGGATGGGAAGGGAATGGGGGATGGATGGGGGATGGGGGGTTGGGAGGGGATTGGGGGAGGGGGATCGGGGGAGTGGGAAGGGAATGGGGGTGGATGGGGGATTAGGGGGTGCGAGGGGAATGGGGGATGGATGGGGAATGGGGGGTGGGAGGGGGATCGGGGGGGTGGGAGGGGGATCGGGGGGGTGGGAGGGGGATCGGGGGGGTGGGAGGGGGATCGGGGGTGGTGGGAAGGGGATCGGGGGTGGTGGGAGGGGGATCGGGGGTGGTGGGAGGGGGATCGGGAGGGTGGGAGGGGGATCGGAGGGCGGGTGGGAGGTGGATTAAGGGACCTAAAAGAAGAACAGGTAAAGATGAGTAACACTGTTTGCTCAGTGGGAGAGCAAATGCTGGCAGAGTGAGGCTGGGCTGAATGGCCTGTTTCTGTGTATTTTAATATATCCCGGAATGAGCCTCTCCTATTCTAAGCTCATTGTGCGCAATAGCATCTTACTAACATCTCGCACACGGCACAGTAAGATCCCAGCTCTAACCCCAGAGTCTGAAGTTGGGTTACAATGGAGGCAGTCCAGGTCATACCAATCGACTGGTCTGCATTCTCTCTGCTGTTGGCGAGTGTGTGTGAGTGGGGCTGGTCTAGCTTCACTCTGTGGGGCGGCAGGGGGACACTGTGCCAACACGTCTTGGCTGAGAGACCCACTGGCAGCTGGTGTCCAGCAGATAGTCGGCAGAGAGAGTCAGAATCTTCAGGAGAAGTGGAAAAAATTGGACAATGAATTGAAAGATTGTTTGAACCTTTATTAATAATTAGGAATAGGAGTGAGAAAGCCTTGACATGGCAAGTCCTACAATCGCGGAATATTCATTCAAAGCCTGAGCTGGTTTGTTTCTGAGTAAATTAGCTTCCGATGAGATGGGACTGTGCTACACAAAACACTCAATTATATACAAACAGAGGCAGACCAGAATTAATTTCGCTCGCAGAGCAGAACCTGCAGCATGTCGCATTAAACAATGCTGAATCTTAATCAGCAACTTGCTGCCACAGTGCAAACCGCAGCAGCAACTCGCTGCTCCATCTGTCTCAGGATGGGGACACAGAAATCCAGGTTAGAATGGCCATTCTGCCCATCGAAACCTGTCCCTCTGATAGACTGCAAATACCATACAGGGATGTCTATACTGGGACTGCCCGACCAAGTGTACTGTACCTGGAATATACTATTGGATATACTCACTACTGTGAGTATCATAGAATCCATACAATGCAGAAGGAGGCCATTCGGCCCATCGAGTCTGCACTGACCACAATCCCATCCAGGCCCTATCCCCATGCATTTACCCCAGCTGGTCCCCCTGACACTAATGGGCAATTTAGCATGGCCAATCCGCCCATTTGGACATCTTTGGACTTTGGAGTACTGGGAATATGTATTGGTATTCCCTAAAAGGAATACCAGATTGGGAATATAGTAAGAGAAATGCGGTACTGGAAGTATATTATCAGGAATATATCCGGAACTTGCTGCTGTCAAAGCCACACAACTGGCAGGACGGTGAGGAGTGAGTGAGCAAATTGGAACCAAGGAAATAATATTAAGACTCAGGCCAATTTGTGCGAGTTCGTTGGTGCTTCCATAGAACCATAGAACATTACAGCACAGAAACAGGCCTTTTGGCCCTTCTTGTCTGTGCCTAACCGTTTTTCTGCCTAGTCCCACTGACCTGCACTTGGACCATATCCCTCCACACCCCTCTCATCCATGTACCTGTCCAAGTTTTTCTTAAATGTTAAAAGTGAGCCCGCATTCACCACTTCATCCGGCAGCTCATTCCACACTCCCACCGCTCTCTGCGTGAAGAAGCCCCCACCTAATATTCCCTTTAAACTTTTCCCCCTTCACCCTTAACCCATGTCCTCTAGTTTTTTTCTCCCCTAGCCTCAGTGGAAAAAGCCTGCTTGCATTCACTCTATCCATACCCATCATAATTTTATACACCTCTATCAAATCTCCCCTCATTCTTCTACGCTCCAGGGAATAAAGTCCTAACCTATTCAATCTCTCTCTGTAACTCAGTTTCTCAAGTCCCGGCAACATCCTTGTAAACCTTCTCTGCACTCTTTCAATCTTATTAATATCCTTCCTGTAACTAGGTGACCAAAACTGCACACAATACTCTAAATTCGGCCTCACCAATGTCTTATACAACCTCACCATAACATTCCAACTATTATACTCAATACTTTGATTTATAAAGGCCAATGTACCAAAAGCACTCTTTACGACCCTACCTACCTGTGACGCCACTTTCAGGGAATTATGCATCTTTTAGGGAATTATGTATCTGGAGATTCTTTCAAGGATCTTTTCCTGATGATCGCTGGTGTAGATTTTGGAGGCTCTTCCGACTGGGATTTTGAACCTTTCCTGTTTTTGGTCCCTGAGTCACTGCGAGTTTACCTGTTATAAATAAATATTGGATTTTGCATGGATCTCAGTGGAAGTTATTAATGTCCCAGGCTGGAATCCCCCCCTCCCCCCCTCCTCCGTGTCCCAGGCTGGATTCCCCCCCCCTCCTCCGTGTCCCAGGCTGGATTCCCCCCTCCCTCCCCGTGTCCCAGGCTGGATTCCCCCCCCCACCTCCGTGTCCCAGGCTGGATTCCCCCCCCCCACCTCCGTGTCCCAGGCTGGATTCCCCCTCCCTCCCCGTGTCCCAGGCTGGATTGTCCTCCCCGTGTCCCAGCATCGCACAGACTGTACATTCCAAATTGAGGAGATCACTTGGCCCATCAAGCCTGACCCACACCAGAATGGCCGAAGCACTGGGAGCAGATTATCCCCCATTCCCGCCATCCCTCCCTTCCTCCCCCAACCCATCTGCCTCTCTCCTCCACCCTTCCCCCACTTCCCCCAACACCCCCCCGTCTGCCTTCCATTCTTCTCAGCAGCCGAGAGATAGGTCCATAGAAAAGTTACAGCACAGGAGGAGGCCATTTGGCCCATCTTGTCCATGCCAGCCCAAGGACACACAGGTGCCTTTTCTAATCCCACCTTCCTGCACCCGGCCCATAGGCCTGTAGCTTACAGCACTTAAGCTGCAGATCCAGGTACTTTTTAAAAGAGTTTGGGGTCTCTGCCTCCCCCACCAACTCGGGCAGTGAATCCCAGACACCCACCACCCTCTACACCACCTGTCACTTATCTTGAATCGATGTTCCCTGGTTCTAGAATTCTCCACCAAGGGGAAACAGTTTTATCCTGGACACTCTATCTCTTCCTCTCATCATTTTGTACACCTGTATATTGTTTGAAATTAATTGCTGCCTTTACTCAGATTGGCTATCTCAGCACTGCCTGGATTCCAGAACCTTCCTGACGATGACACAAACACTCACTGATTTAGAGGCTTAAAATCAGCTTGTACTGAGTAACGGAGACTGGAGAGTGATCTCAGTGAGATGTTTGCAATGTTAAAGGGAGTCAATAGGGTTAAAAGAATGTTAGGGCAGCGCTGCTGCCTCACAGCACCAGAGACGCGGGTTCGATTCCCGGCTTGGGTCACTGTCTGTGTGGAGTTTGCACATTCTCCCCGTGTCTGCGTGGGTTTCCTCCGGGTGCTCCGGTTTCCTCCCACATTCCTACAACGATGTGCAGGTTAGGTGGATTGGCCGTGCTAAATTACCCCTTAGTGTCAGGGACACTAGCTAGGGTAAATGCATGGGGCTATGGGGATAGGGCCTGGCTGGGATTGTGGTCGGTCCAGACTCGATGGGCCGAACGGCCTCCTTCAGCACTGTAGGATTCTACGATCAATGAATGAGGAGGGATCTTATAGAAACATCTAAGATTATGAAGGGAATAGATAAGATAGAAGCAGGGAGGTTGTTTCCACTGGCAGGTGAAACTAGAACGAGGGGGCATGGCCTCAAAATAAGGGGGAGCAGATTTAGGACTGAGTTGAGGAGGAACTTCTTCACCCAAAGGGTTGTGAATCTGTGGAATTCCCTGCCCAGTGAAGCAGTTGAGGCTACCTCATTGAATGTTTTTAAGGCAAGGATAGATAAATTTTTGAATTAAGGGTTTTGGTGAGCGGGCGGGTAAGTGGAGCTGAATCCATAAAAAGATCAGCCATGATCTTATTGAATGGCGGAGCAGGCTCGAGGGGCCAGATGGCCTACTCCTGCTCCTAGTTCTTATTAGAGATAGATAGTTGTCTCTGGGAGGAGGTACATCAGAATGTGGAGATAGAATCTTAAAATTCCAGCAAGATGTTGAGGGGCAATGGGGGAAGCTGGAGCGGAAATCTGGAACACCCCCCTTCACCCCAAAAACAAAAGCTGTAGATGTTGGAGGACAATCTGAACTTTCAAGACTAAGATTCTGGATCTTTGTTAGTTCAGGTATTAGGGCAGGAGGGTTAAAGGTGAGGGTTCAGATTTTTTTTATTCATTCGTGGGACATGGGCGTCGCTGGGCCAGCATTTATTGCCCATCCCTAATTTCCCCTGGAGGGCAGTTGAGAGTCAACCACATTGCTGTGGCTCTGAAGGTCACACTCCAAGGGGTAGCGCTCCGAAAGCTCGTGCTACCAAATAAACCTGTTGGGCTTTAACCTGGTGTTGTGAGACTTCTTACTGTGCCCACCCCAGTCCAACGCCGGCATCTCCACATCATGGTCACATGTAGGCCAGACCAGGTAAGGACGGCAGATTTCCTTCCCTAAAAGGACATTAATGAACCAGATGGGTTTTCCCGACAATTGACAATGGTTTCATGGTCATCAGTAGATTCTTAATTCCAGATATTTTTATTGAATTCAAATTCCACCATCTGCCGTGGCAGGATTCGAACCCGGGTCCCCAGAACATAGAACATAGAACAGTACAGCACAGAACAGGCCCTTCGGCCCACGATGTTGTGCCGAGCTTTATCTGAAACCAAGATCAAGCTATCCCACTCCCTATCATCCTGGTGTGCTCCATGTGCCTATCCAATAACCGCTTAAATGTTCCTAAAGTGTCTGACTCCACTATCACTGCAGGCAGTCCATTCCACACCCCAACCACTCTCTGCGTAAAGAACCTACCTCTCATATCCTTCCTGTATCTCCCACCACGAACCCTATAGTTATGCCCCCTTGTAATAGCTCCATCCACCCGAGGAAATAGTCTTTGAACGTTCACTCGATCTATCCCCTTCATCATTTTATAAACCTCTATTAAGTCTCCCCTCAGCCTCCTCCGCTCCAGAGAGAACAGCCCCAGCTCCCTCAACCTTCCTCATAAGACCTACCCTCCAAACCAGGCAGCATCCTGGTAAATCTCCAACATTAGCTGAGTTTCTGGATTAATAGTCTCGCAATAATACCACTAGACCATCACCTCCCCTATATATCAGATTAAACCAAAACCTCACTGAACTGGGTTTGAGGGGCTGAATGGCCTCTGATTCGGACAGTATCTGTCTGAGGGAGGGTGACATCATTATTAATTCCCTTTGACTGAGTGCCAAATAACACACAACCTGTGACTTTTCAACCAGACAAATACACATCAAGAAATAAGCAGATCAGAAAATGAGTAATAGCAACTGATTCAATTAGCTTCACTTTGATTAAGGAGCAGGCAACAAATTAATAATTGATTTATTGTTAGAAACTGAATTAAAATCTGATAGAATCTCTTCAAACCCATTGCTGCTCAGTTCAGTTCTCTAGTTTTAAATGAAGCAGCCATTCAGTGATTCGAATGCATTATCCGGAGCACTGGCCTATGCAATGATGCTGATAAGGATGTAATCTTTTTATCTTCTTTAATCATGCACAACAAGGAACTTTTCACTCAACTCTACATAGCAGAGAGGCCAGATTCTGTGCAAAATGGACCATGTTAATCATATTTTTTTACCTAACATTGAAATGTACCTAACACTGGGCTCCCTCCATGTGTTGGGAATCATTCGTGATTCCAGGATATCTCCGCAGTGAGGCCAGTGTTGAAGGAGATGTGAGGACAAGGCGAGCTCTCACTGACTGGACTATCCCGAGAGTTACTGAGCACAGGTACTGGGTGTGGCCTAACAGACACAGGGAGTGGCACAGTGGGTTAGCACTGCTGCCTCACAGCGCCAGGGACCCGGGTTCGATTCCCGGCTTGGGTCACTGTCTGCGTGGAGTCTGTACATTCTCCCCGTGTCTGCATGGGTTTCCTCCGGGTGCTCTGGTTTCCTCCCACAGTCCGAAAGACGTGCTGGTTAGGTGGATTGGCCGTGCTAAATTCTCCCTCAGTGTACCCGAACAGGCGTCGGAGTGTGGCAACTAGGGGATTTTCACAGTAACTTCATTGCAGTGTGAATGCAAGCCTACTTGTGACACTAATAAATAAACTTTACTTTAGATATTTTAGAGTTAATATTAATAAAGGGTGAGATTCAGTCCCACACGCAGTGAGTGAGGGTCCCGTAGTGAGTGAGGGTCCCGCAGCCTCACATGCAGTGAGTGAGGGTCCCATAGCTTCACACGTAGTGAGTGAGGGTCCTGCAGCCTCACACGCAGTGAGTGAGGGTCCCGCAGCCGCACATGCAGTGAGTGAGGGTCCCATTGCTTCACACGCAGCGAGCGAGGGCCCCGCAGTGAGTGAGGGTCCCGCAGCCTCCCACGCAGCAAGTGAGGGTCCTGCAGCAGGTGAGGATCCCGCAGCCTCACACGCAGCGAGTGAGGGTCCCGCAGCGGGTGAGGGTCCCGTAGCCTCACACACAGCGAGCGAGGGTCCCGCAGTGAGTGAGGGTCCCGCAGCCTCACACGCAGCGGGTGAGGGTCCCACAGCGGGTGAGGGTCCCGCAGTGAGTGAGGGTCCCGCAGCCTTAAACACAGCGAGTGAGGGTCCCGCAGTGAGGGTCCTGCACCAGGTGAGGGTCCCGCAGCGAGTGTCATAGAGGTTTACAGCATGGAAACAGGCCCTTCGGCCCAACTTGTCCATGCCGCCCTTTCTTTTTTAAAACCCCTAAGCTAATCCCAATTGCCCGCATTTGGCCCATATCCCTCTATACCCATCGTACCCATGTAACTATCTAAATGCTCTTTAAAAGATAAAATTGTACCCGCCTCTGGACACTTTTGTATCTCTCCCCTCTCACCTTAAACCTATGCCCTCTAGTTTTAGACTCCCCTGCCTTTGGGAAAAGATTTTGACTATCTAGTTGATCTGTGCCCCTCATTATTTTATAGACCTCTATAAGATCACCCCTCAGCCTCCTACGCTCCAGAGAAAAAAGTCCCAGTCTATCCAGCCTCTCCTTATAACTCAATCCATCAAACAAAGAACAAAGAACAGTACAGCACAGGAAACAGGCCCTTCGGCCCTCCAAGCCTGTGCCGCTCCTTGGTCCAACTAGACCAATCGTTTGTATCCCTCCATTCCCAGGCTGCTCATGTGACTATCCAGGTAAGTCTTAAACGATGTCAGCGTGCCTGCCTCCACCACCCTACTTGGCAGCGCATTCCAGGCCCCCACCACCCTCTGTGTAAAAAACATCCCTCTAATATCTGAGTTATACTTCGCCCCTCTCACCTTGAGCCCGTGACCCCTCGTGAACGTCACTTCTGATCTGGGAAAAAGCTTCCCACCGTTCACCCTATCTATACCCTTCATAATCTTGTATACCTCTATTAGATCTCCCCTCATTCTCCGTCTTTCCAAGGAGAACAACCCCAGTCTACCCAATCTCTCCTCATAGCTAAGACCCTCCATACCAGGCTCTTTCTAGTTTAATAATATCCTTTCTATAATAGGGTGACCAGAACTGTACACAGTATTCCAAGTGTGGCCTTACCAATGTCTTGTACAACTTCAACAAGACATTCCAACTCCTGTATTCAATATTCTGACCGATGCAACCAAGCATGCTGAATGCCTTCTTCACTACTCTGTCCAGCTGTGACTCCACTTTCAAGGCGCTATGAACATGTACCCCTAGATCTCTTTGTTCTGCAACTCTCCCCAACGCCTTACCATTAACTGAGTAAGTCCTGCCCTGGTTCAATTTACCAAAATGCATCACCTCGCATTTGTCTAAATTAAACTCCATCTGCCATTCGTCAGCCCACTGGCCCAATTGATCAAGATCTCGTTGCAATTGGAGATAGCTTTCTTCACTGTCCACTATGCCACCAATCTTAGTGTCATTTGCAAACTTACTAACCGTGCCTCCTATATTCTCATTCAAATCATTAATATAAATGACAAATAACAGTGGGCCCAGCACTGATCCCTGAGGCACATCGCTGGTCACAGGCCTCCAGTTTGAAAAACAACTCTCTACAACCACCGAAGCCAATTTTGTATCCATTTAGATACCTCACCCTGGATCCCGTGAGATTTAACCTTATGCAACAACCTACCATGCGGTACCTTGTCAAAGGCCTTGCTAAAGTCTATGTAGACAACATCAACTGCACTGCCCTCATCTACCTTCTTGGTTACCCCTTCAAAAAACTCTATCAAATTTGAGAGACATGAGTCAAGGTCCCGCAGCCTCACACGCAGCGGGTGAGGGTCCCGCAGCGAGTGAGGGTCCCGCAGTGTCACACGTAGTGAGTGAGGGTCCTGCAGCGAGTGAGGGTCCCGCAGCCTCACACGCAGCGAGTGAGGGTCCCGTGGCGGGTGAGGGTCCCGTGGCAGGTGAGGGTCCCACGGCCTCACGCGCAGCGAGCGAGGGTCCCGCAGCCTCACACGCAGCGAGCGAGGGTCCTGCAGCCTCACCCGCAGCGGGTGAGGGTCCCGCAGCGGGTGAGGGTCCCGCACTCAGACAGTGATCCATGTTGTTCTCCACTCCCCCCTACCCAGTGAATACAGTTTGTGTAACTGGGCACCTTGCAGCCATTTCTGACTCTCAGTTTCACCAGTAAGTTTTGGGATTTTGCATGCACTCCTGTCTGTCTTACTGTGTCTGAATCAATGTGATGTGGAGATGCTGGCGTTGGACTGGGGTAAACACAGTAAGAAGCTTAACAACACCAGGTTAAAGTCCAACAGGTTTATTTGGTAGCAAAAGCCACACAAGCTTTCGGAGCTCCAAGCCCCTTCTTCAGGTGAGTGGGAATTCTGTTTGTGAACAGGATGTGTTAGTGTCTGCCTCTTGTATTCTTACATCTGTTTATCTTTCTATTTCTCACCATGTCAGCCTGTGTGTTAGTTCTGTATCTCTGCCTCTGAATCTATCCAATGCAGTTCTCAATCTGGCAGGTTCTGCTTTTCCCCTTAGTGTTGTTTCTCACCTGTCTGTCTTTCCCTCTCAATCTCTCCTCGTCACCTCTCTCCCTCTCTCTACATGTCTCTCTCTCCTGCTTTTGATATACATCTTTCTCACGGTAGCACAGTGGTTAGAACTGCTGTCTGACAGCGCCTGGGACCCTGGAAGAGGAGGGGGAACCGAGTGAGAGAGAGAGAGAGGGACAGAGAGACAGGATATCTACCTCTTCCGATACATTTCCTGCTCCCTTTCTCTTCTTGTCTGCCTCTCTTGTTAAATCTCCTTCTATCTCAGTATCTCTCTCAATCTGTTTCTATTTTTACTGTCTCACTATGCTTGGGATTTTCCTGTCCTGCCTCACAGCGCTGGGTTCGATTCCCGGCTCGGGTCACTGTCTGTGCGGAGTCTGCACGTTCTCCCCGTGTCTGCGTGGGTTTCCTCCGGGTGCTCCGGTTTCCTCCCACAGTCTGAAAGACCTGTCAGTTAGGGTGGATTGGCCGTGCTAAATTCTCCCTCAGTGTACCCAAACAGGTGCCAGAGCGTGGCAACTAGGGGATTATCACAGTAACTTCATTGTGGTGTTAATGCAAGCCGAATTGTGACACTAATAAATAAACTTTAAACTTATCTCTCTCCTGTATATATTTATGTTTCTCTGCACATGTAAATATGTAGATATCTATATATCTCTTTCTATATTTTTTCTTCCCAGTTCTCTATCACTCCAGTTGGATATCTGCCTCTTCCGATACATTTCCTGTTCCCTTTCTCTTCTTGTCTGCCTCTCTTGTTAAACCTCCTTCTATCTCAGTATCTCTCTCAATCTGTTTCTATTTTTACTGTCTCTCGGACACTGTTCTTGGGATTTTCCTGTCTTGCCCACAGTGGGAATCGGCATGTGCAGCAACCGAAAGTCCGCCGACTTTGGACAGGAATTGGCCGGAGCAGAATGTTCTGCCCAATATCTTTTTCTTCCTGTCTCTCTGTCCCTCTCTCTCTCTCTCTCTCTCTCTCTATTTATAGCTGTTCAGTTCATTCTCTATGTTTTGCTCTGTATCTGTTTCTATCTATCATTCCTGTCGATCCGTTTGTCTCTCTGTCTCCTCCATCTCTCCCTCTCTCTCACTCGGTTTCCCTCCTCTCGCTCGGTTCCCCCTCCCCCCCTCTCTCGGCTCCCATCTCGGTTCCCCCCAACCCTCCAAGTGCTCCGGTTTCCTCCCACAATCTGAAAGATGGGCGGGTTAGGTGGATTGGCCATGCTAAATTTACCCTAGTGCCAGGGAGACTAGCAGGGCAAATATGTGGGGTTGTGGGGATCGGGCCTGGGTGGGATTGTGGTCGGTGCAGACTCGATGGGCCGAATGGCCTCCCTCTGCACTGTTGGGATTCTATGATTCTACTGAGAATCTCCCTCTGATTGGATAAAAGAGGCTGGGAGTTTTAGAGGGGGAATTCCTGAGCTCAGGAGCCAGGCAGCCAAAAGATTAGACACCAATGGTGGGGGGGATTGAAATTGGGGATTCGCAAGAGGCCGCTATTGCAGGAGTGCCGAGATCTCCGAGGGTTCTGGTTTCCAAGACAGGGAGGGGAGAAGCGTGGGGGTTGGGAATTTTAAAATTGCGACATTGCTGGACATTCCAGGGAGCAGTGTGGATCGGGGGCTGGTCAAGGGCATCGATGGGAGTTAGCATACAGAGCAGCCGGTTGGGAAAGTTGTGGAAAGAGTAACTTACCTTTCATTCCTCTGTCTCATTAACATACAGTCCAACGCCGGCATCTCCACATCATTAACATTCGACATTGGCTTTTAGGCAGTTTACTCATGCTGTTTGATCATTTCAATCACAATTCACGGCTTTTCCTCACTTGCGATTAAATCTCTCGTTTCAGAACTAATCTCCCCCTCAAACATCACAATCTCCTTTCCATCCACGCTCCCCGGGATGCCGCGGGGAACCCTTTCCACAAGGAACCCATCCGCCTTAATAACCAACTGTGAAAACAAGGGAAAAATGGAAAGGTCCAATTACAAAGCAGCTCCATCGAATGGGGAGATAACACCAGGGAAGGGGGAATAGGGACAGCGGGAGTGCAGGAAGTGGGGAAGTAGGGAGGGGGGGGGGGGGTGGTGGTGGTGTGCAGAGAGAGGGAGGGGGGTGGGGAGAGGAGGGAGAGAGTGGTTTTGGGGAGGGCGGATGATGGGGAGAGGAGAGGGAAGGGAATGAGGAGGGGGAAGAGAGTAGGTGTAGGGAGAGGAGGGTGTGTGGGTGTAAGGAGGGAGAGGGGTATGGGGAGAGCAGGAAGAGGGCGCTTGGGGAGAGGAGGGGGATGGGCGTGTGGGGTGTAAGGAGGGAGAGGGGTATGGGGAGAGCAGGAAGAGGGAGGGAGGGAGGGGAGTGGAGAGTGTATTTTATATTTAAGGTCTTAATTGTTGAAAATGATTAACCTTATCCACTTAATTCAAAGTGTTTTTATGAAAGAGGCTTGGGGATTTTCTGGAAGTACTAATAAGTAAAACTGCAATGAATGACCATTTGTTGGGAACAGATTCAATTCATTGCTTATATTTGAATCGCAGGCTAATGCAGACCTCTTAAACCTGCCTGCTTTCAAACACAGTAAGAGGTTTAACAACACCAGGTTAAAGTCCAACAGGTTTATTTGGTAGCAAAAGCCACACAAGCTTTCGGAGCTCTAAGCCCCTTCTTCAGGTGAGTGGGAATTCTGTCCACAAACAGAGCATATAAAGACACAGACTCAACTTACATGAATAATGGTTGGAATGCGAATACTTACAACTAATCAAGTCTTTAAGAAACAAAACAATGTGAGTGGAGAGAGCATCAAGACAGGCTAAAAAAGATGTGTATTGTCTCCAGACAAGACAGCCAGTGAAACTCTGCAGGTCCACGCAACTGTGGAGAGGGGGGGTTACAGAAGGTGGAGAGGGGGGTTACAGAGGGCGGGGAGGGGGGGGGAGGGGGGGGGAGGGGGGGGTTGCAGAGGGCGGGGAGGGGGGGGAGGGGGGGGTTGCAGAGGGCGGGGAGGGGGGGGTTGCAGAGGGCGGGGAGGGGGGGTTGCAGTGGGCGGAGGGGCTTGCAGAGGGCGGAGGGGCTTTACAGAGGGCGGAGGGGGTTTACAGAGGGCGGGGAGGGGGGTTTACAGAGGGCGGGGAGGGGGGTTTACAGAGGGCGGGGAGGGGGGGTTACAGAGGGCGGGGAGGGGGGGTTACAGAGCGGGGAGGAGGGGTTACAGAGGGCAGGGAGGGGGGGTTACAGAGGGCGGGGAAGGGGGTTTACAGAGGGCGGAGGTGGGGGTTACAGAGGGCGGGGAGGGGGGTTACAGAGGGTGGAGGGGGAGGAGGGGTTACAGAGGGTGGAGGGGGTTACAGAGGATGGAGGGGGGGTTACAGAGGGTGGAGGGGGAGGAGGGGTTACAGAGGGCTGAAGGGGGTTACAGAGGGTGGAGGGGGGGTTACAGAGGGCTGGGGGGGGTTACAGAGGGTGGAAGGGGGGAGGAGGGGTTACAGAGGGTGGAGGGGGGTAATATCCAATGTTCTTTGTCAGTTCCTTATCCTTTGTATTCCTGGTGCTGTTTTCCTGATCTAGTTACAGCTCAGAGAGCTGGGGTTTGCAGTTGGCTGTTTTTCAGTCTGTTTTGTAACCATTTCCACAAGGTTCTGAGCCTGAAGGTGAAATTTCTTTCAGTGACAGGGAAGCAGTGTCTGGGTGCAATGATTAAAATAGGATCTGCATCTGCTCACTGCTGCTGCCCTTCACTGTAGCATCACTGCAGAATAATAAGGTGCTAATTTAATTATTCCTCCAGTTTTATAGCAAATACTTGTCATTACTCGTGCTCCGCATTCTATTAATCAAATGTTACTCTCGCTGTTGCAGTTTGTGATTGGGGAGCCTGGCACCATTTACTGTGCGGAGTTAGCATTCGAAATACTCACTGTCAGATTCAGTACATTACAGATAGCCTGCTCCCCTAATCTCTCCACCCTCTCCCCAGGACTGTCTGTCTCCCCTGTCTCCCCCTCTCCTTATCTCCCCCTACCCCACTCTCCTCCACCTACCCAACTGAGCCTGAGTATGAGTGCGACGTGTCTGCGAGGGTTTCTCCCACACCCCAAAGATGTGCAGGTCAGGTGGACTGGCCGTGCTAAATACGCAGAGTCCAGGGATAGGATGGAGTCGGGGACTTTCGTAAGATGCTGTTTTGGAGCATCAGTGCAGACTCGATGGGCCGAATGGTCCCTTCAGCACTGTAGGGATTCTATGGAGTGCGTGTGTGTGTGTGTATAGGTATGTGTGTGTGTGGTGTGTATGAGGGTACAGGTGTGTGTGTGTGTGTGTGTGTGTGGGTATAGGTGTGTGTGTGTGGGTATAGGTGTGTGTGTGTGGGTATAGGTGTGTGTGAGGGTATAGGTGTGTGTGTGTGTGTGGGTATAGGTGTGTGTGTGTGGGTATAGGTGTGTGTGTGGGTATAGGTGTGTGTGTGTGGGTATAGGTGTGTGTGTGTGAGGGTATAGGTGTGTGTGGTGTGTGGGTATAGGTGTGTGTGTGTGTGAGGGTATAGGTGTGTGTGTGTGTGGGTATAGGTGTGTGTGTGTGTATAGGTGTGTGTGAGTGTGTGTGGGTATAGGTGTGTGTGTGGGTATAGGTGTGTGTGTGTGTGTGTGTGTGAGGGTATAGGTGTGTGTGTGTGTGTGTGTGTGTGTGTGAGGATATAGGTGTGTGTGTGTGTGTGTGTGTGAGGGTATAGGTGTGTGTGTGTGAGGGTATAGGTGTGTGTGTGTGTGTGGGTATAGGTGTGTGTGTGTGTGTGAGGGTATAGGTGTGTGTGTGTGTGGGTATAGGTGTGTGTGTGTGTGGTATAGGTGTGTGTGTGTGTATAGGTGTGTGTGAGTGTGTGTGGGTATAGGTGTGTGTGAGTGTGTGTGTGAGGGTATAGGGTGTGTGTGTGTGAGGGTATAGGCGTGTGTGGTGTGTGGGTATAGGTGTGTGTGTGTGTGTGGGTATAGGTGTGTGTGTGTGTGGGTATAGGTGTGTGTGTGTGTGAGGGTGTGGGTGTGTGTGTGTATGTGTGGGTATAGGTGTGTGTGTGTGTGTGTGTGGGTATAGGTGTGTGTGTGTGTGTGGGTATAGGTGTGTGTGTGTGTGTGGGTATAGGTGTGTGTGTGTGGGTATAGGTGTGTGTGTGTGTGTGGGTATAGGTGTGTGTGTGTGGGTATAGGTGTGTGTGTGTGGGTATAGGTGTGTGTGTGTGTGTGTATAGGTGAGTGTGTGTGTGTGTGAGGGTATAGGTGTGTGTGTGTGTGTGTATAGGTGTGTGTGCGTGTGTGTCTGGGTATAGGTGTGTGTGTGTGTGTGTGTGAGAGGGTATAGTGTGTGTGTGTGTGGGTATAGGTGTGTGTGTGTGTAGTGTATAGGTGTGTGTGTGTGTGTGTGAGTGTATAGGTGTGTGTGTGTGTGTGTGTGAGTGTATAGGTGTGTGTGTGTGTGAGGGTATAGGTGTGTGTGTGTGTGTGTGGGTATAGGTGTGGTGTGTGAGGGTATAGGTGTGTGTGTGTGTGTGAGGGTATAGGTGGTGTGTGTGTGGGGTATAGGTGTTGTGTGTGTGTGAGGCTATAGGTGTGTGTGTGTGTGTGTGTGATGTGATAGTGTGTGTGTGTGTGAGGGTATAGGTGTGTGTGTGTGTGTGTGAGGGTATAGGTGTGTGTGTGAGGGTATAGGTGTGTGTGTGTGGTATGGTAGGGAATAGGTGTGTGTGTGTGTTGTGTGTGAGGGTATAGGTGTGTGTGTGTGTGTGGGGTATAGGTGTGTGGTTGTGGTTGTGTGTGTGTGAAGTGAGGGTATAGGTGTGTGTGTGTGTGAGGAGGGTATAGGTGTGTGTGTGTGTGTGTGAGGGTATAGGGTGTGTGTGTGTGTGAGGGCTTAGGTGTGTGTGTGTGTGTGTGTGGGTATAGGTGTGTGTGTGTGTGAGGGTAAGGTGTGTGTGTGTGTGAGGGTATAGGTGTGTGTGTGTGTGTGTGTGTGGTATAGGTGTGTGTGTGTGTTGTGAGGGTATACGTGTGTGTGTGTGTGTGTGAGGTATGTGTGTGTGTGTGAGGGTATAGGTGTGTGTGTGTGTGAGGGTATAGGTGTGTGTGTGTGTGAGGGTATAGGTGTGTGTGTAGGGTATAGGTGTGTGTGTGTGTGAGGGTATAGGTGTGTGTGTGTGTGTGTGTGTATAGGTGTGTGTGTGTGTGGGTATAGGTGTGTGTGTGGAGGGAATAGGTGTGTGTGTGTGAGGGTATAGGAGGAGTGTGTGTGTGAGGGTGTGTGTGTGTGTGTGAGTGAGGTAAACACT